>NW_008688896.1:0-304 GCF_000695815.1 Acanthisitta chloris | reverse complement strand
TGATCTTCTGTGTGATTGTGGAGTAGTACTTCATTATCCTTGGGAACACACATACACATGCACATACACACACACATGAACTTGAGCCTGGGTGGGAAATTATTCTTTGCAATTAATTCCTATGGAAACTTTTGATATAGGGTATATTGTGCAAAAAATGAAATTCAGCTATACTTTTTTTTTAAAAAAAATTAAGAACAAGAAGTTCTAATTTCTAAAAGACAAAAATATTTTTAGTTTCAAAATACCCTTCTATATTTTCTAAAAATATATTGATTAAAAATAAGATATATAAAAGAAGTGA
>NW_008688895.1:0-1263 GCF_000695815.1 Acanthisitta chloris | reverse complement strand
GGAGCAGACCCCACCAGCCCCTCCGCAGCCCCGTGCCCCTCGCATCCCCCCGTGTGCTGGGACCAGGAGGTCCCTGAGGCACCGCTGTCCCTATCCCTCTTGCAGGGACCCTCCCTCGCCTGCCCTAGCCCAGGACTCTGCCTGACTCCTCCCCAGCCCCAGGACAGTGCTTGGCTGGGCATGACAGGCTGGCCCAGCCCTCCTCCCCAGCTCCATCCCGTCAGAATACCCAGGCTGCGATGGACCCTGGGGGGCCCAATGCCTATCAGAGTAGACCTGGTTCAGGCTCAGCAGGAGCTGCAGAGTCCTGTCCTGCTGCTTGACTCTTTGCAGGAGTGAGGAACCCCACGCCTCTTCAGTCCTCAAATTTGGCCTACCCCAGGCATCAGATGGTCTCCTCTCCTGTTCCTGTGTGTGATGTCCTCTGTGCCCCCAACGAGTGGGCACAGCCCTGCAGGGTCTGGATCTGCCCCGATCTGATCTGGGACCTCCCCAGCTCCAATGTGATGCTCCCCGTGGGGCAGGGATGATGATGGCACCAGGGCAGCTCCATTCTGGGGTAGGGATCCTGCAGAGGACCGAGGCCACCAGGTGTTACACCGGCGCAGGCCTTGGTGGAGCAGGTGGGCTTGCAGCTGTCACAGGCTGGATCACCTGGAGCAGCGATGGGACCTGCCAAGATGTTCAGAGGCTGCTTCACACGGAGCTGGTAGGTCTGGCAGTGAGAGGGTGGGTGATGCTCAGTGTGGGAGGGGACAGCTGCAGCCACACAGCTGGATCTGCCTCATCCTGTGAGGAATGGCAGCACTGAGCTGGACTGGGCTCAGACTGGAGCTTCCAGTCGCCACAGATGCTTCAAAAGTAAACAGGGAAAGTATCAGTGTGAGCTGCTGGGATGAGTTGGAGGGATCCATGTGCTGGGTGGCCACTGGTGCTGACATTCCAGCCCCTCCAGGCTGCTAGACTGTCTTTCCACTTTGGCACAGACTCCTCTGGAGCCCCTGCATTGAGGCTATGCATGTCCCTCTGACTTCCTTGCAGAAATGGATTTGCTGGGCACAGGAATGTCAGTGCTTGGGGTTTTCTTAATTAATAACCAATTCCCCGTCTGCTGCAGGAAGGGGGAATGCCGGGGGTGCTTGCTGGCAGCTCCCAGGGCAGCGGGGAAGGGGGGAAAAGGATCTGTGGCAGTGGGAGCCCTTTGCAGGGACAGAAACAGGCCACGGAGCGCCCAGGGCCCCGGCACGGCTGCGGGCTGGGGAC
>NW_008688894.1:0-4271 GCF_000695815.1 Acanthisitta chloris | reverse complement strand
AGCCTAAAGAAAATGCATGCTGCAAAAGCGCTGTTAATTCTTTGTCTAAATCAATATCTTTTAAGTGACGCTTTTTCAAAAAAGTACGAAATAAATTATATGCTGCTTGCCTATCCATACTTACGTCGGTACCGTTGCTAGCCCCACCAGGCTTCGGCAGCACGTATCGGCGAGACCCACCGCTGTGGTTGCTCGGGCACAGAGAAAGAAAAGGGGAGTTTTTCTCTGTTGCCGTCCTTCTAGCTGCAGGACCCGAACCCAACGCAGTCCTTGCGATTTCCGAGTGTCCAGGGTCCCTGTTCGGGCGCCAGATGTCGCGAAGGAACCGCGGGAGACGAGTCTCAAGATATCATGATCAACAAGTCTCGTTTATTGATTACAAGCCCTTACATTTATATACTTTTTAATTAGCTCATACATATTACAAAACTTAAGCTCATCATTGGTTATCTGCTATTAGCGTCACCACAGTTTCGGTCTATTGTTTGCCCCTAGTTTCTGTTACTTTTTTACATGCCAGGCAGTTTCGGTTCCTGCTCCTACCTCCTGTTTTGCAGAAACTTTCCTTAGGGTCACTTTGACCTTTGAGGCCTCCCTATTTCTCCACAAGCCTGATCATATCATGTCCCATGCTGCGTAGCCAATCTTCGGCTACATTATCCACACAGTATAACTACAATATTGCTTTCCACTCATTTTGCTGTTGAGCGTAGCTTCCCTTTTGCTGCTACGTACATATACATCAAATATGTTGTAAGAAATTTTTCAGAACTCTCACTTTTTGTTCCTCACATAACTTCCTAGTAACCATCATAATCTTGTCTTTAAAACATAACAATGTCATCCAGAACTGTGATGAAAATATTTTGAGTATTTGACAAGGAAATGCCAGTTTAATTTTCTGTTTGAAAGCCAAATATTTTTTGTGGCCGTAGTCACTTCATCTTTTGCTTTTCTATTTATTGTCTTCAGGACAAAAGACAGGCAGGCTATGTTGCTGTTCCTCTTGATTTCACAATTCTTTCTCTGTTATGTGGCACTGAAGCATATCTCTTTCTCAGGACTCTGATTGCTTGATGTTCAGTTTGCTTCAGAAGCACAGATCCCAAGACAGTTATAGAGTACAGTAACAGCATATATCATTCCAAACACATTGAATCTGACTTCTAGATACCAATGGAATGATTTTTGCGGTTCTATGTCTTGTGTTTGAGAAAACTGCAGATTAAACCCTCATCATTTGTTCATGTGTGACAGGAACTAACTACACTTTTATGAACAGGTTCACACAATTCCTGTGATGTGAATTCCAAGTCAGACAGGAGGATCCCATGAAACAGCCAGTGTGCTAGGATGGTACCTCATTGCAAATACTATGGTATAGTGAACAGAATATCTTATGCTGCATTTCAAAATCCAGTCTGAGAGGTGACCAAAGAGTTGACAAATATTTGATTAGCTGTACAGTGTTACAGATGAAAGTTCAGGATACTGTGGCATAATGACTAGAAAACTAAACTTTCTTTAAACTTCGTAGAAGTTAGTTTTAAAATTTAGTTTCCTAACTCAGTGACTCCGTCCACAGGAAGTAAAACGTCATCTGAATCAAAAATAACCATTGCATCGTTTCAATGAAATCAGCTCAGGCATCATAACCCACTATTTAATAGAGAAGATGCATTTTACTTGGCACAATTTATGCATAAAGTTATGGTGAACTGATTAAGTTAATTGGTAAATATTCTAAGATAACATTCTTGTTCTGCCCTTCATGTTTAAAGTACTACAGAAATATGTACTGAAAACACTGCATGATACATTCTAAATGCTCTCTGAATTCATTTTCCCACATTTAAATATTGCTGGCATAAAAGAAATGTTTAGCTGCCAGACTAAAATGACAATTTTATTTTTTTCTTCCACGGAAGCAAAAAAAAATACTTATTCTAATACAGGGGAGTGTTCTTCAGTGGTTTTGTCCCAGTCTGTGCTAGGGAATAAGGATTTGGCTGTTATGGACAATGAGAATGCAAACTCCGATACTGTCAGCCAGACATTTTTCCAAAAAACCTGAACTGGTACTACTAGCTGGTTTTATGGAGACTGCTCATGCATGGGTTTTCTGAGTGCTTTGTAACATCAGCTGGGTATTGGCCAGTGATAAAAGTGAATAGCTCATGTTCCACTACAGTGCCTTCCTGATGTTATTAGTGGTATTACACCACCATCTAGAGGCTCAGCTAAGATTAAGTTATGATAAAGGAATACCTATTACGCCCCCACAATAGTTATTGCTTCTACTTTGAAGTAATAGTATAAACTTCTAGAGCATTTCAGAGAAGCTTTTCCATACCAGGGAAGACTGTTCTGTATGCTGTGTAACTTAAACCTTGGCACAAGTGCCAGAAAAGCAAATCCTGTTTATACTTATCATTGAGTCCCTATTGATTAATATGATCATTTCAGTACATGTTTGTTTGTTGTCTAATGGAGGATTAAAGACAAAGTGCAAAATCTTGTTTCCCCTTAAAATGTCAAGTCAAAATAAGAGGATTTCTTCCTGTCCAAAATTTCTTAAACAAATCATGTCAGAGAGTATTTTGATTTTAAGAATGATTTTAAGAAGTTGCTCTTTTGAAGAAGAACCTTTTGCCTAACCAAATTTTGCCCTTTTTTAGGCCCACATTGCTGAAAGTTCCCCAAACCTGGCAGTGCAGCTCCTTGAGTACCCAATGACAACATGCTGAATGTCTTCTAAAGGAATCCTTCTGGACTGTCTGGACTGAGGGTAAATTCCTGGGGCCAAAAGGTGAAGGGTTTGGCAAGAAAGGCATGGATAGGTATTCTCACTCAGAAAAGTAAAGCTGGTTTTTTGATTTCTTTAACCCTGCTGTTTGTATTTCCTCGTTAATTTAGAACTGAAACATGATGATGTGGCTTTGAAACAGTTATGCCAGAGGACCAAATGCACTTGCATCTGGATTTGCAGATGCCTTTGGCCAAGTTAGATGATGAGCAGTCAGTAGATCACTCCGTTGATATTTCTTTGAAACTGTCTAGAAAGGAAGATTTAATCTGTGTGGGAGTCATGGCATAGTTTCCTCAGCGTGATGTATATACAGGTTAATATTTCTTAATCCCTGAATAAAGGTGATTTTCCCCCCCTCATTTAAGGCAGCTTATCTGTAAAGGTTTAGAAATGAACCACAAACCTAAAAATACAGATGCTAAAACCTGTGGTTGGATCAGATAACTCCCAGCAATCCTGGAAGTACCAGTGCTCCAGTGGTCCACATTGCCTTGGTTTCCTTGAAATACAATGTGGCTTTAGGTAGTGAAAGTGTTTTACCAAATGCAACGGAGCATGGACTGCATAAAGGAAGCTTAATGTGAAATTTAGACATATACAGTTAAAACTGAAAGTCTCAACTAAACTTCAATCTATCCCCACAGCACCTGAAAATCCACTGGTGCCTATGTTTTCCCTGGGGAGATTTTTCAAGGTTTCTGTGTATTGCCTCTGGACATGCTTCAAGCAGCAACTGTCTACTGTATGTAGAGTATAAAATAGTTGTCTAATTTACAATGGGGCCACCTCTGGTTGGAGGATCAGTGGAGCAAGTTTGTTCTGCAAATGCTCTTCTTAGGCTATGCTGGCATCCGTTGTTTTAAAATATAATGTCTCTCTGCTGATTCCAAAGCTAAAAATCGACTTCCTCATACTCCCCTATCTATGTGTCTTGTTACGTACACTTTTAAATTCAGATAATACTTGAAGAGGTTTTGTGTAGTGAAGCCATATCCTTGCAGAGACAGTTTCCCAGTTAAACGATGTCTTTAAATTAATAGATAAATCTGGATAGGTATAAAACATAACTGTAATGAGGCATAATTTTCAAAGTAAATTTTAGCAGCAGTTTATGTTGGTTTTGGCTGCAGTAGAGTTCATTTTGTTCACAGTGGCTAGTATGGGGCTATGTTTTGCATTTATGCTGAACACAGTGATGATAATAGAGGTGTTTTTGTTCTTGCTGAGCAGAGCTTACACAGAGCCAAGGCCTTTTCTGGTTTTTGTGCTCCCACACTGGCAAGGAGGTTGAGGATGCATGGGAGGTTAGGAGGAGATAAAACCAGGACAGGTGGCCCAAACTGACCAATGGGATGTAATATATATGGTGGCATGTTCAGTATATAAAGTGGGAGGAAGAAGGAGGATTGGGGAATGTTTGGAGAGATGGTATTTTTCTTTGCAAGTAACTGTTAAGTATGAT
>NW_008688893.1:0-1740 GCF_000695815.1 Acanthisitta chloris | reverse complement strand
TGCTCCACACCCCATCCAACCTGGCCTTGATCATCTTCCCCTGAGTGTAACACTAATTAAAACATCAGGCACCTGGCTCCTTTTTAGACCTGCCACAACTGTCCTGTACGCACAGACCTCTCCTTACAAAGTGTGGAGCTAAAGCCACAGGACCACAAAGTGAATTGCGGAGGGAGATCAGACAACAAGCTGTAGATCCTGGCAGAGCCCCATGCCCTACAGACCTCCCTTCTCCAGGGACACTCATGCATGGGCAGTTTCTCTTCGTGAAATAGAAGGTAAATAGAAGTTTTTACATCCTGAATGTTGCATGGCTCTTAAGAGCACACAAAACTGGGCAAAACAAGCCAAAAAAAGGACCCAGACCTCTGCATTTCATTTAACAGAGAATCCACATCTCATTTAAGAGAGAATAAGCTTTAGAAAACAAAGAGGGACTCAACCTGACACCCGTGGAAAGTGATTTTGCACATCCTCCTGTGCTGTGTGTTTGTCTGAACAAGAAACAGATTCCTGAACATCCCAGAACGCAACCCCAAAAAACAAAATCCTAAATCCAACCACAACACACAAAAGCCCAAACCGAAATCACAACACACAAAATAAAAAGGGAGTCTAGGAACTCACCAGGATCTCTTTATTGACAAAGCTCAAAGTCCATTCAGGGTATTTTATTCATTAAATTTAACCTTTACACTAACAGGGCACAAGGAGAAGCATTTTAGATGGGGTGTTTGGGTTACAGCAGATACAGAGAAGGAGAAGCTTTTCTTACCCTAACACTTTCGATTACTTGCAGAGTTGATATTTAATCACTACAATTCTGCCCTGGAACTTGCTACACTTAAAGGCAATAAAATACAAATAATAAATGAAACAAAACTGCAATGAAAATTCTGACAACTTCAACCTGTGTTTTCAAACTGAAAGTCAACGTTGTCACTTAAAACCATCACTGCTCTACTGGGTCAGCCCAGTGTGAGGGTCCGAGGGAACGACCTGGCTGCATGATGGAGCCTGAAAGCCACATGGCTAACAGAGTAACCAATCACCAGCCTGGAAGTCTTTAGACCATCTCAGATCTTCCTGTCCAAGCAGAAAGCTCCAAAACAGGAGAAGCATTTTAGATGGGGGGTTTGGGTTACAGCAGATACAGAGAAGGAGAAGCTTTTCTTACCCTAACACTTTCGATTACTTGCAGAGTTGATATTTAATCACTACAATTCTGCCCTGGAACTTGCTACACTTAAAGGCAATAAAATACAAATAATAAATGAAACAAAACTGCAATGAAAATTCTGACAACTTCAACCTGTGTTTTCAAACTGAAAGTCAACGTTGTCACTTAAAACCATCACTGCTCTACTGGGTCAGCCCAGTGTGAGGGTCCGAGGGAACGACCTGGCTGCATGATGGAGCCTGAAAGCCACATGGCTAACAGAGTCACCAATCACCAGCCTGGAAGTCTTTAGACCATCTCAGATCTTCCTGTCCAAGCAGAAAGCTCCAAAACAGAGTTACAATAAGCAGAGGGAAAAAACAAAGATTAAGAAAAGGAAATCTGGAAATTGGTTTGAGGCATAAAACATAGAAGAATCAAATGTTCCTCTGAGCAGCCACAGAGCCTTAAACACAGTCTCCAGCTCCTAAGCACAGAAGGATCACTCATTAACACGCACAGAATATAGCTTTTGTTGAGGGACCCCAAAGCCGGAGTCAGCTGCCATGGCACAACAAATA
>NW_008688892.1:56962-67504 GCF_000695815.1 Acanthisitta chloris | reverse complement strand
CCCACCGCTAGATGTCCACCCCGGCCCCGCTGCCCGGCTGGGACCATCGCCGCCCGGCGCCGCAGCTCCCACACTTCGCTTCTCCTCCCATTGTTAGCGTAGAAAACACATAATCACTGAATGATTCTATGGGTGCTTTTATTGAAGAGCTCTGGGAGTTGGGGTACAGACCCAAATCTGACTCTGACATGGATCTGAGATGGACACATTTTATACTCTTCTCTTACATAACCATAGATTAATCATTACATTACTATTATTCTATTGATTTCACCCAAGCATGGATCCCAGTTGCTTTTGATTATAGTTACCATCCTCCCTAGGCATAACTTCAAGTTCTCTTTGATTGTTGTTTTGGTCCCCCCAAACATAGTTTCAAAATCTTTATAATAATAATCTATTAATCAGGCAAATAATAATCTATTAATCAAGCAGATATGTGCAGATGGATATGCAAGTACCTACAAGTTCGCGTTGCTCTACTAAACATAATATTCATCTCTGTCGCCTATTAATCAGACAAATACATGCAGGTGGATAATATTTATCTTTGTCACTAAGTTTGTTTTTAACTACCATGATTCACTCTACTAAGTATAATATTCATCTCTGTTACTGAGGTCTACCTTGACTACCACACTTGCAAACATTTTACTCTATGCTATCACCATCAAGTTAATGTCACATCATTTTTCTGAACATAAATGCTTTCTACCATCCCCCCCACCCTGGTCTACCTACTCAAGCAGGTATTTTTGCAAAGTCAATTATATAACCTGTTGTGTTTCCTGAACATATGGGAATAACATTCTGAAATAACAATAACTTTTTTATCATTTTTAGAGCCTCACATAGTCTGAGCTTTACTTTATCTGTTTTCAAAAGTAAAGCTGATAATGTTTAGGGCTCGTTCAGGATACTCAGGGGTTGAGGCTGTTGCTTGCAAACTGATTTGATGATCTGAGCAGAGTGGCTGGGGGAGCAGTGAGGTGCAAGAAGATTTAGGCACGGGTAAGAGTTAGGAGCTGAGCTGGAGAGATAGGGACAGGTTCCAGAAAAACAAGTTTAGCAACAGATTGGATGTTGTTGATGAAAAATAAAACAGGTCTACAAATCTAGGGAATGGTATTTACTCCATAAAAAAATAATTAACACATGTAATGCTAAGAAAACTGAGAAAACTGAAGTCACTCAGATCTGTTACTTCCACGACACTTTCAACAGCTCCTTTAGCAACCTACTTCTGGATTGTACCCACCTGCTGGACTGCACACACTAAGTTATTATTGTAGGGTTGCTTAGGCATGCTGAGCTGCATTCCCATGTTAGCTATTTGTAGGGTCACTCAGACATGCTGACTGGATCATGACTATTTTCAAGTACCCTGAGCTGCTGGAAAAGATCCATTTATCTGAAGCAACAGCAAAGATATTTGTGTGAGAAACAAAGATATGAAAAAAGTACTCTAAGCTAAATTTTGGCCCAAGATACAGAGGCACTGGGCAACCCATTATTCATTCATCATAAGCTCTGCAATATGAGAACAGCAAAGTTATAATCAATTAAGAAAACAGAGTCTGACACTGCAATACTCTTAGCTTAAGGAAACCAAATAAAATATCACGGCTTGTTCAAAAAGCTTATTTTGAAATCTCAGTATAAATAAAAGGTATAAACACACATCCTTTCAGTTAGATTTTGGGTGAACTGTCTGATCTATTTGCTGCTGTGCAGAAAGCTAAATTAGCTTTTAAGATGATCTTTCATAAAAGGCCTTGGAATTCTCTCTTATTCCTCATTTCCTACATTTGAAATGTTTTGATTTAAAGAATCCGGTCTATTGTTCCCGTAATAAATTTAACATTTACAAAGAGATGAAACTAATATGGTCACCTTTAGAAAAGGACACAATTTTGCTCTTACTCTCAGGAAATCTTATTGAGTACCACTGCAAGTGAATTCCAGGCAGTATTGGAGATGGGGGTAAACACCAAGGCAATGCACTTGCAGGTTGTTTTGTCTTTAAGTTGTTCTTTGACTAGAAAGAAAA
Source organism: Acanthisitta chloris (assembly GCF_000695815.1). NCBI lineage: Eukaryota > Metazoa > Chordata > Aves > Passeriformes > Acanthisittidae > Acanthisitta > Acanthisitta chloris. The sequence continues at coordinate 65,454 of NW_008688892.1, read as the reverse complement.
TGTGAAGTTTGGACTAGCTGATGAGGAGAAATGGAACCCCTGGCCCCTCTGCATTTGGAAACTGTTCCTGAAGACATCAGCCTGCCAGGTTTTTCTCTAGGTGACAGAGGTGCTGGGCTTTAACTCGCACGCATTGTGCTAAAACAGCAATAAAACCGCGACAAACTGACAAAATCAGGTCAATTCACAGCTCAGGCTGACACCACTTTTTCAGCCCATATTGGTCGATTACCAATCAAATTTCAGATACAGGAGAGAGAGGGGAAGAAAAAGGCAGCACTGAAACACATCAAGATATGGCAATCACAGCTCACTTAGGGACCAAGGCAGTTCTGCCTCCTCTGCTCTATTTTTTGGCAGCCCTCACCACTGCAGGTATGTGTGTGATAGCTGCTGGGAGAAGCCCCTGGAGACACCTCCAAACTAGGCTTCTTACTGAGCCCCCCAAATCAGACATAAGTGAGTCTGCAGAGGAGATCCCATATAGATCATGTGAGACTGAGAATGCCAGGACCAGGCTTCTGATACAACTGGGCTGTGGAGGGCCCTGTGCCCACAGCCTCCGAAGGAACTTGTTAGACTAAGGGCTATTAAGATATTCCCATATACACCAATGCCTGAGGATCTCTCACATGTGGTTTCTTTTCTTTGCCATCCTTTCCCACAATCCCAACAGAAGGCAACTATTCATACAACACAGTATCTCTGCTTTTAAGTTGGCACATTCATCCACTGATGCTTCTTTTTTTCACTGTGTTTAAACTTTGGTTAAATTAATATTTTACAGTAGAAAACAGAGCTAATCATACCATTGCTGCATGAGAATAGCTGTGACTGACAACCTTTCTGAAAACATAAGCCCATGACTCAGTGTGCACAGCACAGTTTGTGAAGGGCAAAATGAAAACTGCCTGGAAAATAATATCAGAGTAGAAGAGGAAAAATAATACAAAGGAGAAGAGTAGAGACAGGCAAAACACTAGCTAATCCCCCAAATATCATCTACTCTCCTGCTAAAGGTTGTTCAGAGGAAAGAAGGATGTTCCATCCTAACATTCACATTTAACTACTTTCCTATGCATTTTTACCTTTAATGCAATTTTGTTTGCCTCACTTTTGCCCTGTTGCCTGCAGAGAAATTACTTGTATTCATAAAGTATCTTTTCACCTTATGGATTATCTGAATCTACTGTCTGTCATGGCCTTCTGAGCTCCTCTTTCTCACGAGTGTGGGAGTGAGGACTGGACCTTGGCATTCAGGACGAGCCTTGGATCTCTGTGTCCAGTCTGGGTATTGCAGGCTTAACATTGCATAATTCCTTTCTGATTGGGAAACATGTCACACACTATGACTGCTGCTATAAAGTAATAACAAAGTGAATATAAGGAGTCTTTTGCCTTTTTAAGGGAAAAATATAACAAAAGTTAAACAACTCCCCTCAATTAAACAATGACTAAAACACATAGTAGTTTCCTTCATACAAGCCCAAGGGAAAGATCAGAAAAGTAGCTTGCTTAATCCAAAGGACAAGACTTACTTATCCTTCCTTCCCTGGCTCATGTAATCCCTCAATCATCAAACCTTTTGCTTTCATAATAAACAGGAGTTTGGGGATGGTTGTGGGAAATAAAGCTTTATATAATTTAACCTGGTCCCTATACCAAGTAACTGCACTGGGAGCAACAATGATAAAAAACAGGGTTAACCTGTTTCCCACCAAGCTTTCAGTAGTGCTTATGGTTTCTACCACAATACCAAGGAAAATTCATCTCGACTTACAAAGAAAAGGAATAATTAGCATTTACATTGTCTTCTGTCTCTTTCAGGAGAGCTGAAGTAGGTGGTTACTGTCATAATATGAGAGTCCAAGGTCTGGTATTGAGGGCCTGGGATTGAGAGTCTGGGAAGCACCTGAAATAAAATAGTTGAAAGGTCTCAGAAAAACAGTTCAATGTGCTTGCTGCCATCAGAGACTTCTGGAGTTCCAGAGGCTGGAGTAACCAACAGATGAATCGTTCAAGCAAGAGTATAGCAATGGAGACCTCAAGAACTGGACATACACTTGGTTCAGTGATATTTACTCCGAGTTTGGGGAATAAATTTTGATTACAAATAGTCCTATCAATGCTACTTGGCAGGTACAAATGTAAGGTGAGTCATTTTTTATCTCATAGCTGAACAAATGTCTGAAACAGAGAAAAGTACTAAAGACATGGGTCTAAGCATTCTGAGAGTGTATGTAATTGCAGCTATACTGGTTTTAACAGAATTCCTCCTATTTGCATGAGCTGCTGTATGTAGGTGTAATTGTCCAAGTGGTTTTCCAAGGTCAGTAGCCTATTATGCTTTCATTATAACTGCAGTTGTTAGCATTGTCAACTCTTAATTCTTCCTGACACTTCCCAGCAATTCCAGTTGCTCTTAATTTTGCCAAATGCTACTAATTCAGGCTGGAATTGGTAACCTGGGTATGTACCACTTTGTTGAAATTGTCACCAAAACCAGGTGCCCCTTCCAAGGATGAAATTAAAGAAAAATACCCTGCTTTGCCTTTGTGCAGTACATATATATACTTCTCCCCCCAGTATGTTTGTTTGGTTTCTATTTTTTCTTTCCACTACAGAAATTTTGCAATTTAGCAGAAGGATAAAAGGAGGAGATGTCCCACTGTTAAGACTGTGGGCCTTGCTGCCCACTGAAGAGGATGTATTGATCTGCTCCTTATCAATTCTCCTCACACTGGAAGGAGCCTGCATCTTATCTTTCCAGTTGGACTGGATTCCTTCTCATTTGATCACTGGAGGGAAACCTGAAGATGGCCAAGGGGTGGGACAAGAACATCTGGCTCAGTTTTGTTGAGGACTGTTCAGTAAGGCACATCTCAACAGGGTCAGGGTGTCAGGTTAGGGCCCTTAGTAAGTTATTCACCACCACCGATTCACTAAGCTGTGTTAACTGACAGAAATTAAAATGTATCTGTTAAAAGATTGTTGTGATTGGTTATGTTACTATGTAGGAGCATTCCCACAGCTTTGCAAAAATGTTCTATGGTTCCTATATGTTTGACTTCATTTTCAAGGGGAAAGGGTAAAAATAGACAGTCTGCTAAAATAGATTCTATAATAAACTATTATTCTATAAAGTAATTGGAGAGATTGCTAGAGATGATGATTACTTTGCAATTCTATCTAGAGAAATTACACTCAGAGCCTATCAGCCTGTGTGATGGGACTGCATTTAGACCCCTTTTTGGGAACCACCCAGTATAGTGGTTGTTTCAAGTTCAGAGGAAGGCAGGCAGACATGTGCATTCCTAGCCAAAAAATTCTGACCACCTTTTTATTTTGGCCTATACCATCAATGATGTAAATTGACATAGCTCCACAGATGCAAAGTTTCAGGCAGATTTGAGAAAGGAACAGGCGTTCCTGTCCCTTCATCCCAGTGGGGCTGTGCTTGTATCTGTTGAAGATGTGGTGGTTTACTCTAAAATATATATGAAGCAATTTTTCCTGGAAATATTTCCCTTTCACTTTGGACATTTAAAAAAAAAAGTATCCAAAACCTTCAAAAGGTAAAAAACTCAGAAGGGTTCAGTGATATTAGAGATAGACATAGTGATAAAAGAAAACTTCAAAAAGGCTCGAGTAGAATTTAAGATAAATACATTAATTAAGATATAGTTAACACAGTTATCTAAAATTTCCTGAATTAATGAGTTTGGAGCCACTAAAGCTGCACCAAGCACAGGAGAGACAATCAAAATGGAACTGATACATAGCTCAAAATTGTTTCAATTATCTCTTTCACTTACATTAGCTAGAAAAACAGTAAACAGTCAATGGGATATAAGAAGCATAGCCAGGCAACATCAATGGGCAGCAGACAAAGGCTGGGTCATACAGTATACTGAGAAGAGAGCTTGACCTTTGGAATTGAAATATAGGCATTTTAAGCTCCAGTGGAATGTATCAGAATGGCCTTTTTCAACTTAAATGCATAAAAGGTCAAGGGGAGGTCATATTTGGCTTTGGGTTCATCAGCACAGAGCATATCCCAGCCTTTTCTTTATTCATTCTCATTTTAAAAAAAGGGTTTTCAAACCTCTCTAGCATGGCATAAATATTCATCCTCCAGGGCCAGATTTTCAGTTGGTGTAAAGCAGGATAACTGCATTGAAATAAGGAACCTCTGCCAATTTATACCATCTCAGAATCTGGCCATCCTGTTCACATTCTTTTAGGATACAGAAATGGCAATTTCGAAACTTTTCCTGGAGCAAATGCTTCCAACAATAATGATGCATGTTGAAATTTGAGACTTTGACATTTAAATTGTCGGGGATTTTCTTTGAAAGGCATGGCAGGAGGCATCCACCAGAAGAGCCAAGGAGAGAGTAAATACTTCAACAATCTAGTTTACTGCTTCTCTATGTGCTCACCCTTCAATAGAGGTTTTCTGTCTTTTTCAATATTCCCACAATTCTTTTTAGATGGGAAAGAACTTTTCTGTTCTCTTATAAAGTGCTTTGAAAATGGAGAAAGACAAAAAATAAAAGGGGCAGTCACAAATGGCACTGGCACATTAACAGAGTGAAGAGAGGCCCAGTAGATGTAACAGGACCCTGCATCCATAGCAGGCTGCCATCTTGACTCTCATACCAAACCCGTTAATTACACAGAAAGTAGATAAACACAAGGTGATTATCCAGAGTCAAATGAGTGACTGCCTTAAAGAAACAAGCATCCACAGTTATTTTGTTTGAGTATCAGTCTCCTTTCTAAAGGATAAAATCAAGTCTGACACCATTCAGTGGCTATTTCCAATGGATCACAGCCAGATATTTCACGTCCTGCTTAGTGCACTAAGGTAATTTCTAATCTATCAGTAAAGAAAAAGTTCCTCTCTTTTTTTAGGATAGAGAATCCATTTGAAGAAATAAAATAGTATTGAACTTCTGCTGCCCTGGATAACTATTTTTATCCTGAAATAGATAAAAAATAGGAGTTTTTCTTTCTTTCTTTTTATTGTCATTCTGAAGAGTTCAGATGACACTATTCAACAATTTTCAGAGACTCTTGGGAAAAACACAGTTTACCCCAGGTGGCATTGGTTTTCATTTGGCATTTCTTAGTCTTTATCCAATTTCACTTCTGTCCCTCAGCATGCAGGACAATCAACACAAAACAGTCAATATTTCTCCATATTGAGAGTCAATTCCAAGGAAGAGAATCTCATTTTGTATTTTATTTTATTTGTCTGTAATATGCTTATCCTTAAATGAACATTTTCGACACAGATTCCAAATTATGCATTCATTGGAAAGATTAACTCTGATTAACAAATTAATGCTAAACAACTGTGTTTAATTGGATTTTTGTAAGTAGCTAAATGTGAATGCTTCTCAGTTCTGTGTGGAAAACAAAACAAAAGTAATTTTAAAATATTTAATGAGGAGCAAACTCAGTGTTGCTCACCTATCTTCACTGGTGATGAACCCTTGTTCCCTGCATTCCCCTACAAGCAAAGTTCCCCTAATCTAGTCCTAATAATGGTTAAAGTTATCTGTCTAATCAAACTAATTAGCACTGGTGAACAGAGACATAATCATAATAGAAAGCAAATGCCAGTTTTGCAAAATGAAAACGCCATATGTGCAGTAATTAGTGAACCACACGCACTTTTTATAAATCATATTTATTAGTTCATAAACAAATCAAATCCTAAATGAAATGAACATTACCATTAACAAACACCAATGAATAAACAGATATAACGACTGGCCTTGCTGGGTGCATTGTGCAAGGAGCTGTGGAAGTGTACCCCACTCTTCTCAAAGATTCCTTAGAGGTGTTCAGGATTTTTTACAGGGTACTGTGTCATCGTCTTGAAGTCACAGCATGGATGTATTAGCCGATCTAGGGAAGCTGCATTTTGATCATATGGGCTGTTCTTGACTGGAGACCAGATGGTCATAAATTAGGATATTCAGGTTACATCCATGATGAAAAATGTAGTACTAATAAGTACTCTAATAGTGTTCTACAGCAGACCAGGTTTCACCAGAAATTTAATGTGGATTTTGTCACCTTGCATAAATTATTATATACCATAAACTATATTTAACGGCAATCCATCCCACCCCAAAAATTGCCAAAATGCAGGAATGTTTGCTTGGCTTTAAAACCCAAATCTTCCTCCTTTTACTGACAGTGGTCAGGTCATTCCTTAAAGGCAATTATGAGAAAAGAAAAAAAAAAAGAAGGATTTGCAATGTGAACATTTTTTGCAGGTTATAAATTCTGCTAAAATTCAGCTTAAAGGAGATTCAATTACACATCGATCGCTTCTTTCTCACTATGCAGTGCAGTATCTGGCTGATAACACCTAGCCAGCAGAGGCACACTTTCAGCTGCATTCAGACTCAACATATAAAGAGCTATTTTATACCTTGGACACACAGCTTAAACATATAGCATTGGAGAGAGACACAGCTTAAATGTTGGAGGCTTAGTCTGAAGAATCTGACACAGTACTCACAGGAAGACATAGTTAAAATTAAGAAAGTTTGTAATAAATAACACGTCATTATGTATCTGATCACAATTTTCATGGCTTTCCTCTTCCACAGGAAATACTATTGCAGAAAAATTATGAACAGAGGTATCTTAGGAGGTACAAAAACTTCTTCCTTCCTCTAACTGTTAAAACAGTCTATATAAGTGCCCTTGAATTTAATAGATCCTGGCTATCTCCAAGCTTTGGGCAGAAAACAGCTTTCCTTTCTACAGTTTTGATTAAAACAATGCAGAATTTGGTATTTTGGGTTCTTGAACACTTTTACTCTTGATAAAATTAAGCCTTTAGCTTCCACACCTTCTGCAGACCAGATCAGATCATGAATTTTCCTATGTCTGCAGATACTCAGATTTGAGTCTGGGCTTAGTAGCATCCTTCTTTCTGAGGTGATCGTATAATCGAGTGAAGCAGTGCGTAGGAATGGGCTGTGCACATTCTGCTCTGGGGTCATGGCACAATATATGCTCAAATCCCCACATTTTGAGATGAGAACACAGTGTGAACTTGGGAAGCAGAAGTACAAACCAACTTTTCTGTAAGTGTTAAGTCATACTATTCCCTTTGGTGCTCATTTTGAAAACATTAATTAGAGTGGGTATTTAATGTGACTCTCCTGTTGTATGTACACGAATAGCTCAAACTAATCTCACCCCACTCCAGCAATTCCACTGTACACTGTAACAATGGCTGAAACATTAACAATGAATTAATTATAATTGTGCAGTGGCGCCTAGCCACTTTGCTTTCTGTCTAGTTTATCTTTATTTTGGACTAAAGAAAACAACAAGGAAAGAAAAAACATGCAATAAAATCTGTGCAAAAGACAGAAAGCAGAGTATCCTCATTTTTGTTCCCCTCTTGGCCATATCCCCCATCTGGGTGGGAAGCATGCTTTTTACATTTAAAAGTGCAACTCAGAGAAAACAGACCCAAAGCTGTAAGCATGCTGTGCATTTAAATTTGATCCCTTTTTTGTTTGTTTATTTTCCTGTACTTCTTTGGATTGGACAGGAAGTTTAAGCATTGCAACACAGAAACAAAGGCCATTTTCATTGTATATTTAGCCTGGCAAAGACTAAGAGGTAATACCAATATTGTGAAAAAGCCTGAGCAGGAAGGTTTTTTCCCATAAAAGCTGAAATGAAACCACAGAGCCATCTGAATATTTGTGGATTTTACAAAATGGGATCCCACCAACCACATATGGACCAAAACAGTCACCCAAGATTCCACAAAAATAACCCCCATGAAATTGACTTCAAAATGACTGTGTTTAAAAATAATAATAATAAATCAACAGCTTTCTTCCTTTAGTTTTATGTCTTCTGAGCTCCTTGGACACTCTTATTTATTCACACTTTCATGTAAAGGCTTTCATGAAACCTCTTGTTTCTAAGACCTGGAGCTGTAGAACCCTTGCCCAAAATCCATTAAGGCCCTGGGATAAAAATCACAAAGGGCTGACCATTGTTAAGGACACTGAAACCTCCTAGCTCAGACTGACTCCTGTGGTTGACAGAAAGGCCATATGGCCACTCTGATACCAGCTCAAGCTAAGGCTAGTCCTAGCTGTGTGGGAAGAACACACTTTGAAAAACATTATTCTCCCTTAAATAGGTGGGTTGAATTTGTTTCTCATGGAACAGAGAGGTAACAGGAGGGTGAGAGAGAAAGACCTATGATATGCCAGCAAAAAGGAGGTGTGGGGAACCTTTGTGAAGAAAGCAGAAACAAAGGATAAGCCACTCTTACAAATACCAATGGATCCCAGTCTGTCAAGCCCCTCCACAGTATGTGAATGCTATCAGCCCCCTACTTTACTATGTCTCAGGAGAGTCATTTTAGCCTCATCTCCATGTAGGAAGTCTAAAGCAACCTGAACTCCCACTGGAAATGTAATTTCAGGAAAAAA
>NW_008688892.1:54264-56912 GCF_000695815.1 Acanthisitta chloris | reverse complement strand
GAAGACCAAAGGGGATTGCTTAGTGACTAACATGAGCTGGTACAGAGGAGATACCTGACTGCAACAGCCTGATGAGTGACTAGAAAAGGCACAGAAAAGACCCCTGTTGATTTAAATATCCATTAAGTGTTCAACTAACTAAATGGGGTTTATGGCTGCTTCACATTAAAGCTGGTGGGTATCAATGATCTGACCCCAGCATTGTAAACAGCAAGACAGGGCTTTAATTTGCTTATTCTTTGAAGACTGGCCTTTTAGCATTCTAATAAAGCAGGAGACTAATCTACACAGGATAAACTAGAGTATGTTTTAAGCAATTATACAACATGGTTAAACAGCCATTACTGTAGGAGGACAAAGACCAAAAAGATTAGTTCATACTAAATATTTCTCTTAAGAGATGTTTTCGCCTTCTAATTTGGTTTTCTTACAACAAACTTTGCCTTCACAATTATTCCCTTGATTACTGTAAGAGTGCCAACATAATTTAGTATTTGGGGCTGGTACACAGAGCCTGGCAAAAACCTGACTCAAGCAAGTTTTGCTGCAGATTGGAGATTCGGCTTACTGCACAGAAAGCAGTTTTCTATATGAAAACTATTAAACTATATGAAGAGTAATTAAAAGCATCAATTAAGAATGTGAAATACAAATAATTTTATATTAGCCAGAAAACTTATTCTGACATACTAAAATGGGTGCTTAAAAGAAACTGCAATGTGGGATGCCTCTTATTCAGAAGTGATTTCTAAATGTATCATTTGAGGTGGTATTTATAGGAAAACAATTTATTCTTACAATATAAATTAGCATAATACACTGTCACTGTGTTCATTTGTATGAAGATACCCAGAAGTACCACTGCTATGCTGACAGCTAAATTTAATTCTGCAGACAAACTTGTCTTTTTATGTGTGTGGAAAGACATGCTCTATGCTCCAGCTTTCTCAGGCCAGAAAAAAGGGCAACAATGCTGAGTTGCTTTGTCACATTTTCCTGAAATAACTCATTTTCACTATGAAACAGTAATGACTTAACCATATTTAATGGCTCTATGGAAGGAATCTCCTGTTTTACATATGGTTGTGTAGCTTTTTCCTATGGAGAGTCATTGCAGAAAGCTGGATTCCTTTGCTCTGCAGAGCTGGATCCAAAGAACAGAAGAGGCACTTTACACTGGTCTTTGGCAGAATGCAACAAAGCACTTACACATCATCTCATATGCAATTGCTCAAAAAGGTTATGAATGAGTTTTTTAAGGAAAACAAGAGTTAGAACAAACTTCAGTCAACCCAACCTTGCAATTCCTTGGGAAGTTGCTGCTATTAGTCTTTAAAATCTGGTTTTGCATGTCAAGATGTTATCTACCTACCACATTGCTGGCACTGACACAACAATCCTATGGAGAAAGATGCACAAAAGAAATTTCTGGATCACTTCATTAAAAAAAGAATAACCTCTCAGCATGTGTGTACATACACACATGCAGCATTGGGAGACAACTGCTGTCGGAAAAAGCAGAATACAGGTTGCCTTCTGGCTCTCACCCTATGCAAAGGTTCTGCTCAACAGAATAAGTACTCTTTAGCTTGTCTTTGAAAACAAAAAACAAACCCAAAGAATTCACAAAATGAAAGAATTCATGAAAACAAAGAATTCTTTGTGACAATGAAGCAGAATATGGGTTTTGGGGTTTTTTTTGGTAACACCTTCCATCTGTACCAAAGGACAAAATAGCAATAGCCTGACACACACACCAAAAGGGGAAGGTTACAGTATAAAAAATGGGTGCACCAAAGGATTGGTCCTGCAACGTATGGCATTGCATCCATGGAATAGATTAAGGATTTATTATCACCCATACAGAAAAGGGACGGGAAAACTTTCCCTAAAGTTAACAGTTGGTGTCTCTCAAAGTAGGCTTTTTGGGGCCTTGTGAACTAAGAAATTACTCAAGGAGGAATTATATACAAAGTATTCTCTCCTCTTTGCCTGGGAGAACAAATGCTGGGGACTGCGTGCCTCACCTATGGGTGTTTAATACTACAGATGAAAGGAAAAAAGAACATCTTTGCTTTTTAAGACAGGTGCACAATTTTCAAGTGCAAGATTACACATAGACCTGTGGTCTAGTCTACTAACTGCATGATGATGTCTTGTCCCATGAAGATCTTGAGAAGAGACTGAGCTTCAAAAGGCAGATTATTCTTCAGACTCTTTCAGGTCTCTAACAGACATTCCCTTGCCATGTGTTATGCTCTGCCCTCCATCTACAGTCAACTCAGAAGTCCAGGTCAAGGCACGGGCTCTTGCCTGGGAGTGCAACTCCTCAGATGCTGGTTAAAAGACAAGAAGCAGGAGCAGGCAGCTGGTAGGTACTCATTGGTGACATAGTGCATCCAATCAGGGATATGAAAAGAGGAATTAGGGATAAGAACGGCCTGAGAAATGCACTGTCATGTTCAGTAACTCCAGTAGAACTGGGGATACTGCTGATTCAGAATATCATATTTTAGGCACCCAGAGATTTTGTGTCTTCACCAAACAAAAGAAATATTCCATTGCATCCATCCAGAGCAACAATTTCAGAAGAGTTACAGCAAACACATGCTGATAAGCCAGTTGGATAGTTTCAATTCAAATATACA
>NW_008688892.1:0-54249 GCF_000695815.1 Acanthisitta chloris | reverse complement strand
CCCTCTGCACCTACCTGTGCTGGTAGGCACCTGCCTATTCTTCATTTTTACTACATGATCATGCTTGCTTTGAGAAGCCTTATTCTCACTTGACTGCTGTAGCTTGTGTCGAAAGATGTTGTTGGAACAAAGCGGAGCTATAAAAAGGATAAAATCCTTTTGTCAGCTCATCAAGGGAACAATCCAAATTGTGAACTCAAGTCCTAATCTACCCTTACTCAAAGCATGGTAGCAGCAGTCAAAGTCCTCATCTACTTCCCTTGCAAATCACAGTCAATTGTATTAAAATATATTTAAGAAACACATGCTGGAACAGCAGTCCTATCCCATTTGCATTTTTAAGCGAGATATGATGGTATATCTTCCATCCAGAAGAGTAATGTGTTAACCCACTCTGTCACCTAATCCCTAAGAGTCTCATCTTGATTGTACAAAAATAATTTAGGGAACCTAACAGTTTAAAACTGTCTTTTCTGGTGTCTAAGTGCTTCATTTTAATATATATTAGCTGTTAAAGATACTCATTTTAACAATGACATTTACAGCTTTAACTAGTCTATCATAGAGCACAGTGCATCACTTAGCAGTATAGTACTGTTTAAAAAATAATCTACCTGCTTTAATGTATATTGGAGTATATTAGTTGATGTTGAATTAGGTCATTTTAACCCTTCAGCATTTTTCAAGAGCATGAATACATTTCAGACCCTTTTAGTTCAACACTGAGCTAAAAGATTCTTCCACACAGTCAGAATATTCACTTATGTCTCCCCTTCCATTTAAATTCTTTTCCATTAATTCCTTTCAATTAATTAAGCCTCACTACATCATTGCAAAGAGTTTAAGAGCTACCATTCCCCAGTTTGGGGTTGCAGGCCACATCCATTTGAGATGGATGGAATAACTCCTCCTGTTTTGAAGCAGGCCAAAGAACTAGGCTTCTTCATATCACAGGGATGACTCCCATCAATTTTCAAGGAACTGGATCAAGACACAGGTGACTGAACCAAAGCCACACATTGCCACATGACATCGTAAACCTTTTGAGAGATCCCAGATGTACAGATCCAAGCGTATCTGTAACCACAGCCCTGCCCTTCTTTTGAAACAGAATCATGAGGCAGACGATTTTGAAGAAAATGTCAATGGGCTGTATAAACATGCACTAGAAATCTAAGAAGCTGATTCCTCCTTTGTTGCTAAAGGCAGAAGAACTGCCATGCTAGATCAAACAGCAAATCCAATTAACACAGTATCTCCTCTCTCAGAGTGGCCAGCTCTTAGGAAATGATATAAGAATTATGTTATGCCATCTCAGTTTCTTAAAACCAAAAATTTAAACACCTTCCTGAGACAGACCTTGAATCCAGATCAAGTACCTTTAAACAACCCAGCAGCTTTTTCTGGTCTTTCTCCACTACAGCTCAAACTGGAGGAAATGAAGTGAGGGTATGGCTCCCTGTGTCAGATGGAGCCTTGGCCCTACACAGAAGGGACTAATGACTGGAGGTCATCTCCTGGCTCTACAGTATCCACAGGGATTGATGGTGTTTCTCTGGGAGCAACTGGTGGACAGTATTGCATTCCTGTGCAAGGCTGTGCCTCTCCATTTCCCACTGAATTCTTGCAGGAAGAGAAGCTGATGCCATCCCCAGTGGCAGAAGTCCAGGCCAGTGGGAGACTCTGAGGAAGCCCATGGAAGCTGGAAGGTTGTTCTTGCACAAAAGCCCAATGTTACCCACACACTGAAGCAGCTGTTCAGCTGCTGACTGGTGGCATCTCACACGACTTGGAAGCAGCAGAGCTCACTGCTATATGCAGACACCATTGGGCAGCCATTTGCCACTAATGTGTCCATACGGGCCTGGAGAAATGAGCGAGAGGCAGGATCCAGGGCTGCACATGCTCTGCTGCCTTCTGCTTGCATCCCTTTGAGACGGGCAATGAAAACTACAGAGAGCTCCTGAAACATGGGTATGCCACCAATTTATGCAGTGAAATAAATATTTTCTCTTCTGCTTTCTCTCTTTGCTTAATAATTCGGAAAATTCTCCTTGCTTTCCCAGCTGCTACTGAGCAATAAGTAGCTATTTTTAGGGAGCTAATCACTACGACTCTATAATATTTCTTCTGAGTTGTAAAAACTCATTTGCCCTTGCTTCATCTCATGCAGTTTGCTGTGTAGATATTGTCAGGGCTCCTATTTTCCAGTGGACATTACTTTGGCTATACTGCCATTGAATTTCTTTGCCATTTTAATTTAGCTGTAATGGGAATACCCCAGTCATTAGGTAACAGGACATCCTTCCACAACTTCTTGTAGGTTGTTTTATATTTGACTATCTTGCTATATGATCATGTTCTGTAGATTTGAATGGCTGTGATGTTCAGATTTCACTGCATTGCTTTTGACCTGGGAGAAAGACAGCTCTCTGGATGGGGGGCATCCTTTGTAGGTGTAAAGGTTGATAAAGGTGCCTGTGATTTTCAATATCACGTCATGTCTGAACTACCTTATGAGGAACACAGAATAAACAGTGATTTAAATACAGGTGTCTGAAAACTGTTAGATGAATAGTTAAAATCAGTCTTCTATCATTCTGTCTAGCATATTGTATTTCTTCAGAGGTTATCAGCTTTTGCAGAAGAGCAACAGAGAATAAGCAGGACCACAGAGCACATCAGATATATTATTCCTTAGTAACCAGAGGTTAATAAAGCCATTTTTCAGATGCAGAATTAAAAAGAGATGAAAAAGTCGTTTTTTTACCCTGAAAATGATGTAACGCTGTGTGAAAAATTCAGGTTTGGCACATGGGTGCAAGAACATGGGAAAAGATAATTTGTCAGGCAAAGTTCAGGAAAGAATGTCTTGTTATAGTAGTACATGCTTCATTTTCTCATTTGCTAAATCATCCCTGCTTTTCTGAATAGCAACAGGTTTAAATGTCTGACGTAGTCTCCTGAATTAGAAGTTCTAATGCCAATTATGTTCAATTCACTTGATCTAAGGCTACTTACCTCAAACAAGACACTGATACATTTGCATACAATAAATGACAGGTTGAGCATCTGCAGAGTAAAATGCTGGCTTGCTGATAGGATGCAATTACGACAAAACTAACTTGGGGATACTTTTTCTTTTAGCAGGCCATGCAAAACTAAACAGGAAATGGGCTTAGATTTCCACCAGAAAGCTGAGTATAGCATCAGCTAACACATCCATCAGTATTTGCAAGGTTTTAGCAAGTTTAGAGCTCTCTGTAAGAGGTGCTGGACTGCCATGGTGGAGCTGGATAAAAGAGCTAGGTAGTGTCCTCCTATGAAGTGCTCACAGCAGCTACCATTCCCTTCATGAATGGGAATAAATTCCCCAAATGGGTCACATAAGACAACAATGAAACTATGGCCAAAAGAACACACAAATAGGAAATTAAAACACTCTCTGCAATGTGCCACCACGCATGTGTTTGTGAAAATGTTATACATGAAGTTCTGAGGAAGAGATATAAAATTAGTTAGATAAATAAAACTGGGTTATAATTAAAATAAGTTGATACTATTCAAAAATAGCAAAAGTATCTGAGAGACCACTCCAAGTGTAATAAACTGCCAGCTTTGGGGTTAATAATTTTGTGTAGACTTGTCTTAGATACAGGGTGTGGTGGTTGGGTTGTTGTACTAAGGGGCTAATACCAGGCAATACACTTTGAATTTCCCTGTACTTCATCAGGGCAAGATGTTAAAAACAAAGCACATCTAAGACTGACATCTCAAAGGGTTGCTGAAGAGTATGCATTCAGGCTATGCAATTTCCAGTCATGTATGAGAGGGAATGTCCAAGGTGCACAGCTGACAAATACTGCCATTTGTCACCTAAAGCTTCTCCTCTTGACAGCCTGCAACATGTCACAAAACAGAATTTTAGGGTAAATATGAGACCATGTAACTTCTACTTTTGTTTCCCAAACAAAAGGGGTTTTGCAAGAGAAAGAAAATCAAAAGATCTGACAACTGGACACATATCTCTACTAAGGGAACAGTCAGTCATTTCACCCATCTAGCCAGCAAACTTGAAATCTCAACCTTACAGATAGTAATTTGGGGTCAATCACTCTACTGCATTTCTTCTCATCCTTTGTCTCCTTAGGTAACAAGATGTTAACACAACAAATCTCCAAACTGCTGTGATGAACAGCATGAAAAAAAGTAATTTGTGTGATTCTCTCCCCAAAATCAATTAATAACTTAGTGACTTCACTTCCTTTCACAGGGAGTTCTTGCATGGGAAGCAAGAGCCACTTGAGTCACTCAGCTATAGGAACATATCTCACTTTGCTAGGAGTGCTTTCTACCAAAAACATGCCAAAACTCTTTTCTTTTTACACTATCTGAAAGTGAGACCAGGACTGCCTTCCACCACAGTCCTTCATTTGGTAAACTTTTTGGCACTGGTAACAGACTTTCTGTGAGCAACAGCCAGGTATGTGTGAATCTGCAGCTCAGATTTTCAAATTCCTCGACACTGACAACCACAGTGCTGTTGATTTGTGTCCTTCCAGTTATGACACTGAGGTTGCTAATGTGGTCATTCTGTACAATTCATATCCGATTAGCTGAAAGAACAGATGTGCTGCTTCTAAAATTTGCATTACCCATTTCCACCTGTGAGAATATCATCAGTTTGCCAATTACTCATGGAGATTTCAGTTTGAACTCCAGACCCAAATCTTTTTACAAGCAGCATGTTTAATGAATCAGTAGTGCACTCTGCAAAAATGCAACTAAACTGGAGTTGGAGAAAACATCTGTCTCTGATGTGCACCATTGTGATGCTTTATGTCAGTTTGCATCAGTCAAGCTTGCAGTTTAACTCTGTTTCGGGGTTTTTTTTACATGCATCAAAAGGTTTGTCATTTTTCTGTGATTTAGGTAAAGGTAGGTTAGGTAATAAAATTCTGTAGGCTGGCAAGCACTGAAGCAAACCTCAGCTTTTAGCTTTATGTTCCCAGATGCCTACATTTCCAGTGTGTAGTCTGTCTAAAGAAAATGAATGCTAATGAAATAGAAAGTGGTGAAAAGCTGCTATAATGGCAGAAAGTTGTTCAACTAATAGAAAAGGTTCTGAAAGAAGGAGTTGATAGAGCTTTCCCAGAGTTCTAAAAAAATAATTATTTAAATATTTATATGAGCAAAGAGTGGAGAACTGGGGGTGGAAAGATGGGATCTATTTGTGAGTCTGCTGCAGAGGGTATCTTCTGGAGGCTACCTAATGCATGCTCTCTACCTCATGAGTTCCAGAGGAAAACACTTCCTCTATTCCCCAGCTCAGAAACCAGCTTGCTGCTGAGACACATTTCTGTATTATGTTAGGGACAGAGTAATGGATTTTGAACTATGTCTCTTCAATGGAAATCCTTCTTTCCCCACAGCTGGAAGGCGAAAGTATTGTCTGCTTCAGTCCAGAACTGTCATCACACAGGAACTGACCCCAGACTTTTCAGAAAATTCATAGATTCCATCAGGTTTTTTATTAAAATGTCACATTCTTCCACTATTAAACATTTCACTAAATGCAAGAGCCACAGGGGGCAATATGTTGGCCTTGGCAAAGCCAAGACAGGATTAAAACCCTAGAGCCTATTCAAATCAACAGAACCGTTTCCATTACACTAAGGGGATGGCAGTGGGGAGGGGAAATTGCAGCTATTTTGCCAATGCTTTTCCTAATGATTTTTTTTAAACTGAAAACTTGAAAATCTGACTCATTTTTATAACTGACATGCACATGAGGATATGGTTAAGAGAGAGTCAACTTTCCAATCAACCCTACAGGTCTCCAGAGGTCTGCCACCTTCAGCCAGTAGTTTTGGGAGGATGATGTTTCATTAGTGGATCAAATCCAGACTTCAAGTTGAATCCAGCTGGCAAACACGAGGCCCTCAAGCTGACAAGCTATTCCTTGGAGCGTTAGCAATTCTTTCCTCTCCTGCCCTAGCTTTAAAGCCAAACATTGGCAGTATGATGGACGGTTTCATCATGGCATTTCACAATGATGTTATAATACCCACATTTCTAAGTGCATGGAGCTTCAGGAAATTCTGCATCAAAGCTCAGCCTGAGCAGTTATTGATAAGCATCTTCACGAATGAGTCAGGCCCTGTTGTCCTCTGAGAGCAGTGAGCTCAGATAAACTGCCCTATCCTCCCTCTCCCCCCATCTTGCTTAGGGGCCTGGCTGAATTCCTCTCCTGTCCCCTGCAAATACCAGCTCTAGCTGTTTTCTCAGATCTTTGACCAGGTTCATTCTGAAAAGCCACTGTGATTTGATGCCAAAGTTCACATGCAGATACTGCCCCGGGCTGCTAATAGCTGTAACCTTCCTCTCTTCTCACACCCTTCTCAAGTGCTCTTTTTTGACTAACCAGATCTTACATTCCGGAGACAGATAGGTCTTAGTCCATTGCTTGTGTAACTCCCCACCATTACCTTCAGTGAGGAATCAAACAGACTAAAAAAAATATTTTCTATTTTTTTGTTCCACGCATTTGGTTTACAAGCCAAAACAGATCCTTGCTTTTAAGTACAGCATGGAAGCAAGCAGCAATGGCCTGTCCTCAAGCTGCCATACTCTGTGTGTTCCCGTTACAAAGAAGAGCTTATTCTAACAGAAAGTGACCCCTTGAATGCTTGCAGCTTTTTTTGCCTTAACATGATGGCACTTCCTGCACACTGATAACTAAAATGCTGGGCTAGAGCTGAGATTCAGTTTCTGGTGATAATTGTCCAGTGCCAACTGTCTTCTAGGTCAGCATCTCTTTTCACACTCAAAAAGCAATTCACACAAATACTGGATTGCTCACTGGTAGTGAAGAAGCATTTCATGAACTTTGAAAGTAAAGACAGAGCTTCAGGGTTTCAGTCTGGGTCCAGAATTTATGATGTTTTCTGTGCATCACAGTGCAAGGGTGTGTAAGCCAGTCTTAATGGAAAAGCTTTGGTGGCATTCTAGTTAGCTTTGATTTAAGGCTTAATTTAGGTTCTGAAAAGGGTTAGTGCATCTTTACAGCCATCTTGTAATTCTCCAAGAGTCCTGCCATGAAGTTAGCCAAGCCCACATTTCAACACAGCAGGGTCACTTTCAGATCAAAGAGGTACTCAGACAACTACCAAAATCCACTGAGAAAAGTCTTACACCTTGTCCAAAAATCTACCTAAAAGGTGACAGGCAATTCACATTACTATTCAAGTGCATTCAAAGGAGATGCAATGAAATAACCTGTGTCATATATACATACATTTGTATAGTCACTCATGATGTTAAACGAAAACCGAAATCCTAGGTTGAAAGTGGATCTAACTAAATATTTAAAACTGAACATTAGAGCTGAGAGAATAATTGGCAGCAAATAATTCACCCATGAATTTAGCTTCATTTTTGGCTTGTGGAGTCTCTGCATACAGATTGCCATTTCCTCTGATTTGATCATTACTTTAAATGAGTCTCAATTTTGTAGTGCAATTCTTTCCCTGTATAGGTCGATGGTGAGGACTCTCCAGTGCTTTCCTGGCACTTTGTATCTCAAGTTTTGATCTGACAATGTAGCTGTGAGCAGCTGCACATGTAGCACAGTATTGCTCTGACCCACAGTTTAATGTGCATGTCTTGTTTGAAAATCTGAGTGTGCCAGAGCAGCACTTAGTTTTTACAAGCCGTGCTGTGGGTGAAAGCTGCTCACTAAAGTGTAAGGAAAAAGCAAATAATAAGCAAAAAGTACTGCAGAAAGATGCTCACTTTTAAATATTAGCAGATCCTCAACAACAGAAAGGGCTGAAGAAGGGGTTTTACCTCTCCTTAGTATAAGCACCTCCAACTATAGCTGTTTAATTAGCTCAAAGGAGAGGATCCAGGAATCAATACCACAATCCAAGTACTTCTGCAGCTGGGATGGAGCAAGCCCACGTACCAATACAGGCTGGAGGCCAACGAGATAGAAAGCTGCTTTGCACAAAAAGCAGCCAAGGGCCTGGTGGACAGCATGCAGAGAGGAGTGAGCAATGTTCTTGCAGCCAGGGCAGCCAGCTGAACACTGACCTGCACTTGCAGGGCTGTAGCCTGCAGGAGAAGGGAGGTGATGACTCCCACCTCAATCAGCACTGTATCTGGAATGTGTTGTCCCATTCTGGGTTCCCATGCACAGAAAGTAAAGACACTGAATTATTGGAGCAAGTGAAGTAGAGGACACCAGTATGATTATAGTGCTGAGAAAGTGCAACATGAGGAGCAACTCAGGTAATTGGGTTTACTCAGTTCAAAGAAGAGAAAATGAAACAAATGTTATTTCTCTACTGCAACCTAATAAGAAGGTACAAAAAAATATACTCAGGCTCTTTTTGGAGCTGCACAGTGATGAGACAAGAGACTATGGACACAAGTTACAACTTGGGAAAATCTGATTGGATGTTAGGAAATGTTTGTCACTGTAAAGGTAAAAAACACAGGAGCAGGTTGAGCAGAAGTGCTGTGCAGTGTCTATCCTTAGCGACAGAGAAAACCCAACCGGACACAGCTCTGAGGAACCTACTCTCAAAAGACGTGCTCAGTGTAGGAGGTAAGACTGTATGACCTTTAGAGGATCCTTCCAACCTATGCACTTCTTTGATTCCCTGATACTCTAATAAATATTTTTCCAGTCCTTGGAGCAAACCCAAAATATTTTGACACCCCTGATCTGTATTTCTGTAAGAATGCAAAGATTTTTATAGTGATTTCTGCCTATGGAGAGATTTGGAATGTTAAAATCCACCCCGCCACAGCTAGATTAGTGGCAAAATGAAGGCAACCAAACCAAAGGTGCAAATTTCTGTAATGGTCGAGTTCTCTGTGAGCATATCTCAGCTCAGCACGACCGACTTATGGTCACCCTGATTTACACCAGCAGAGAGTTCTGCATTGAATCTTAAGGCTGCATAAATGAATGTGTTTCACAGTTAACATAACCTCATATATAGTACAGCTGTTTTAAAGAAATCCAAAAAGTGCTGTCTTTCTCACTGTTTTACCATAGCAGGAACCTATGTGCACATCCTGTGATCCCTGACTTGCAATATTATTCTCTCTGATGCAGAATTATCAGGTACTGAAATAAACTTCAGCTTTTAATGACTGAATGTCATGCAAGAGGATGCTGGACTTGAAAACCAGTAGAAAAGCCCTGGGCTGTTTGAGAATTCAGATTCAAATTATTCAGTTATCTGTACTCCTCTTAGATATCTATAAATATCTACACTCCATGGGGTGCTCATGCAATTTCTGATGGTTTACCAGACTGAAGCCACCTTCTCAACTGTAGGTTAGAGTTGTAACTCCTTGATATCAATGAAAAGGCAAGGGACTTAGTTATGAAGGTCATTTTTCAACTGAACAGTTAACTGGAGGGCACCACAGAATGAGTTTAGCTCTCTTTTGTCTCACAAATTTTGCAATCAAATAATATAAACATGAACAAAGCCATTAAGAAGATCTCTTTTTGCTGAACGCTCTGGAAAAAAATTAACTAACTTAATACAGTAAAAAATTAGAACATTTTCATTAACACAAAATGTTCTTTTTAATTAGGATTTTGCAAGCTAAGTCTCCTAACAAATGAAGGAATGGAACTTCAAAATGATTTGAATTGCTTATTTTTTTTCCTCTCACTGAGAAGAACAAATGTAACTTTTTGGAAAATAAATCCAGTTTGTAATTGGAGACTTTCTAATTAACTATTTCGTGGCTTGAGTTTTCATCAGCCTATAAAAATGCATTGCTGTGAGACGACTGCCCTCCTAACTAATCCTCAAGACCTCTGAGTGCTTTAAGAACACCCTCAGTGCAAAGCATGCTGAGACACATGGTGGGCACAGGCAATTTACTCCTACACAAAATGGGTGCAAAACAGGTCCAGGGGATATTGTCCCCTTTATGAGGAAGCAGTTACAGGGCACAGATGCTAATGAATATAGGGACACATTTATTAGGGGGACCCATGTAACCACATCACACTATGTGTGCTGTAGCAGGAGGTACCTGATGTTGCTGTGGTGTGGCTGATTCACCAGCATCAGTGCTGAGCTCACACTCTAGAAGGTCCCAAGGAGATGAAAGAAAGCTTTTACAGGAATGTGATGGAACCATAGCAGCCACAGAGCCAGCACACACTGGCTGTGCCACATGATAGAGCCCTGCCTGACATCCCATGACCAGTAGTAGCATGATAGACCATCAGCAAACATGACTCAAATTAACCCAGTTGAACACTTCACATTTGGACACAGTTGGCAGGAACTGGCCACAACAGAGGAAGTGTGGAGAATGTCATGAGAGTTGGTGCCCACATATCCACACACACACCAGCTGCAAAAATCTCTGCACTGGAGCCAAGCTGGGCTGATCAGTCCATGGATGTGGCATAGCACTGCATGAGCCCATCCTGCAGACACCAGATGTGTTCTATGCCACCACATGCCAAGGACCAGCTTGGATGAGTGCAAGGCATTCCTTAGTACTTCCAGCCCTAATGATCTCAAGCAAGTGTCTCTTTCCTTGATGCACTCATACCCAGCAGGCTGACTGCCAAGGAAACCCCTGAGTGAACAGACACTGCTAGAAAATATCACCCTGAAATGCCAACAGAAAAACACAAGCTATGGGTCTTCAGTAAAGAGAAAGAAGTAGTCTAAAACTAGAAGACTTGGTAGATCATTTTACAACAGGGATGAGATGCTGCTTTTGACATACTGGTTTGGCTCCTTTGTTGTAGCAGCTTTAGAAACCTAATATGACCACTTTACTACATGCTATGCCAGAACAGGCTATAAAACCAATTGCCAGATGACACCATTAATCAGAGAAATGCACTTGATCCAGAGAGATAGAAAGCTTGAGCAGATGGACTAAGACAGACAGATCACTGTGATACAAAAGACAGGTCAAAGCAAGTTCTGGAAAAGGGGATGAACATTTGCAGAATTAGTAAAATCTGGGGCTTTTTTCTAAAAGAAAACATTAGCAAGTATTAAGAGAATGAGGTACAGCTAATTATAAATGTAATACATGGGTAGCTGCTTGCTACTGCTAATTGCTCATAGACTTCAACCCAGCTCTATGTTCTCAGGCTTCTAATTCTTACTGTGTTTATTTTATGCATTAAAATCTCAGTGGTAGTCCTCTAGCTCAAAATATGGAGAAACTTGGGTTTCTAAGACTAGGGTAATATCTCCATTAACATCCATCAAAACACAAATGAGGTCTGTTTAACCTTTTTGTTCCTCAGTGAAAAATTGTCAGGTTTGTTTGCACTAAGTGTGGAAGCACTCATGGGCCCAAATTCAGCAAAGGGGTACAAGTGTTAAAAGGCAGTGACCCTCTCCTAAATGAGTCTCCTTAGGCACAATGTATGAGGGGGAAGGAAAAAACCCCAAGAAGTATTTTAGCAAACAGAATACTAGGAAGCCAAGGCAGAGTGAAGGCACAGGTTATGATAAAACAGAGATTTTGGTCAGATGTCTTAATCCATTTACACAGCAGGAGGTTTTCAACAAACTGCATTGCAAGGTTAGAAATAGCATGTTCTGAAAACAGACACAGAAGTCCAAGAACAGAGAGCAAACACACACATAATTCGTACCAAGTACTCAACACTGAAAGCAAAATCTAAATGTTATTTGGTGTCATGGTGGCCACACACTAATATAGGACAGAATAGAATAGTTCCAGTTAGAAGAAACCTGAAAGGATCATCTTATCCAACTGCCCCATACAGCCCAGTAATACATGAAGTTGTGGGATGCGAAGTCCCATATAAGGTATGTCTGAAACAGAATATGTAGATGTCTTAAAATTGTGTAAAAATTATCAAATAAACACAATGCAGTAGATACTAAAGAACTTCAGAAGATGTTTTAACAGATTGGAATTATTGAAGGATATATCATACATACTAGTATTTAGGCAAAAAGATATGCACATGCATAGGATGTTATTAGACAATTAGAAAAGATGTAAAATCTGAACTTTCCTGGAAGATAAAGTCAGATCACATTAAGTGTTTGCAGATATCTATTTAAGTTACGAGTGCAATCACATAAATAAGCGACTGAAGATTCAGATCTGGAAGGTGGTAATGCTGATTGCAGTCCCAAAAAACCCCAGTCACACTAGTTTCCTGCAGATTAGAAGACAGGGCAGATCCTAATCCTAGAATTAAGATTAGAAAAAATTATCTGCAGGTTTTTTTGCAGATAGTTTTTTTCCTGGATGTCCAGTTTTATATGATCAGCTGCAGGCTAGAAGCAAACCATAGAATCATCAGGGTTGGAGGAGACCTCTAAGATCATCAAATCGAACCATTATCTACCACTCTGCTGTAACCCCATAACCCTAAACCATATCCTTCAGCATCAGGTCCATACATTTCCAGGGATGGTAACTCCGCCAGCTCCCTGGGCAACCTATTCCAGTGCCTGAACACCCTAACAGGGAAAACATTTTTCCTAACATCTAATCTGACTCTCCCCTGTCTCAGCTTATGGCCATTCCTTCTCATCCTCTCCCTGCAGGCATGGAAGGAGATATCATCCCCCACCTCTCTACAACCTCCTTTCAAGTAATTGTAGAGAGCCATGAAGTCACCCTTGAGCTGCCTCTTTTCAAGGCTAAACAAATGCAATTCCCACAGCTGATCCTTGTACAACATGTTTTCTCGACATTTTCTGACCTCTTTGCCCTTGGCTAGAATTGCTTCAGCACCTCAAAGTCCTTTTATAGCAAGGGGCCCAAAACTGAACACAGCACTTGAGGTGTGACCTCACCAGTGCTGAGTACAGGGGGATGATCATTGCCATAGTCCTGCTGGCCACACTTTTCTTGATCCAGGCCAAGATGCCATTGGCCTTCTTGGCCATCTGAGCACACTGTCTTACATGGGACACTGTGGATATGATCATGTTACCCCAGATAAGACTTTTTTTCCTATTTGTCTCATGCCATTCTTGGGCCAGGGAAAGATTCACAAGACAGACTTAGGAGAGGTTTTGCCCCATTCCTTTTTCAACACAAATCTATATTTATGAACAGCTGAAGCTGGCTTCAGTGAATCTACATCAGCTGAAAATCCCAGGTACCCTCAGGCAAGAAAAATTTGCCCCACACATGCAGGATTCAGGCATCTCTGGGGTGCTGGAAAAAGAGCTGCAAGCAACCAGTCTTGCACTGTAGGTGTTCCTGGGTGTCAGGGGTTATTTCTCTTTGGTTTTCCTCATTTTGTCCTTTGTTTAATTTTGTGCATGTGCTGATGGCTGGGTGCTTTTCAAACAATATAAGCACCTCTCCCCAGAGAGCACACAACCCAGAGCACAGTACAGTGCAGTGCTGGCTGCAGAACCCTTTTTGTATTCCTTGTGCACTGGGCAGGGATTTTTTCATTTCATGCATCATCCATAACTTGCCGCAGCAATTCCAAAAATCTCTACCACGCTCACATGAATACGAATAATTTAAATTCACATTTTTGCTTTTGGAAATTTATCTTCATAGAAGTTGCGCTCATAAAGCAACTGTATTTCTGAAATTTCTCACAGAATAATCAAGTGATGACACTGCCTAATCGCAGTGGTATCATACAGGCACTTTGAGGCACTTTGAGCTATGACTCCATCTCACGAGAAGGTCAGCTACTAACATAAATCTGCCACCAGCATTACTGTTTGCTCTGCTGGTTTTTCCTTGATGCTCCTTTGTATAGACTAATTTCATAAGCAATTAAAAAAAGAGGCTGTTGCTCAGGATCCAGGTAGGTGTCTTTTCTCTACCAATGGCCAGCAGCAAATGTTTTGGAGATGCTTACATGAAATGTTGCCGTGGACATCTGTTGAAGAATTAGCCTGCAGCAGATGTTCCTCCTTAGCCCCCAGTAATGTCCTCTGGGTTTTGGCCAAAGAATAAGATATTACATTTCTTAAACATAATTGTGAGTATGTGTGTTTAGTCCTCCCTGACCTCACTGAAACTATTAGCTTTCAGAAAAAGCAAAGCAAACTATAACTCTGCCATAAGCAGTGAGTTCCACAGTTTCTCATTTTAAATGCCTTTGAGAACCAAACATCACCGTTGTTTCCTACCATGGGGCCATGTCAATGTTCTACACTGCCTCTACAACTGCTCCATAGTACAGGGCTTGTGCAAGGAGAATGAGGCCTATGTTTTGCACTACAAAACATTTTCTGTGACTTAGATGACTCCCTTTCCAAGCACCTTTATATATATTACATTCAGCTGAGCACTTCCACACCCAACAAGGTTTACAGGAAAAAAAGGGAGAAGCTAAAAAAGAGCAGAAGGGAAGAAATGAATTGCAGTGGGTTTCCTGTTGAGCAGAGGGCCTGCTTGGGATTCTAGAAACCAGGCACACCAGGTCCTTTGAAGATGCTAAAGAAGTTTGTTCAAACAGTTAAACCAATCTTGTAATTAGACAGAGAGCATTTAAGACAACCTCCCTAAATTTTTCAGTCAAGCAACAAAGTCTTCATTGGAAAAAAAAAAGATATGCATTTCTAAGCTGTTCAGGAAGACCAGCAACATTATAAGGACCAGCCCAACTGAAAACTTAAATCAATTTTGAACCTAGTTATTTATTTCTTCAGTCGTGAATGAAAACAATCTATTTTTCCTGATACCAACCTGCTGATGAAAGTGGTGGTGTGTCCTTGGGTACCATTCCAGTTGCCCATCTGGTGTGCCCCAAAGGGGTTTGTCACAAAGCACACTGTAGTTCCTGCCAGCCAGGCACCAGTGCTGCCTGCTGCCTCAAGGAGTTTGATCTAAAAATAGAAGCCGCTTAAGAAAAATGACCACTTCTTTAGAAGAACAGTCAGTTTCTCTCTGAATCAATTTAAGCCCGAGCACATCAATGAGATAGAGCTTGACCTAAAGAGCTCCACAGAAATCAAGACCTAAGGTAAAGGTGTGCCAGTAATATGGAAGAAGATAAGAAGACTATGGGCCTGATCCAAAGGCCACTAGGTCAGTGGCAAGCTTTAATGTTGATGTAAATGGGCTTTGTAACAGGCCACGCTAGTGAAAAGAGCACTCCTTATTATAAAAATAAGCAGCCATTAGAAATGGACCAGAAGTGACAGGAAATTTTTTTGCAGGCAAAACTTTCTTCCATATTTTCCAGCATTTCAGCAAAGGATTGGACCATTTGGCCCCATAAATGAGCAGGCACCAGGTTGCCACCTCATCCCAGTGAGCACCCAGTGGTCAGAAGTACATGGGTACAGTTTGCCCAAACTGTTTCCAAAGCTAAAACATGGTTGGACTCTCACCCAGCTGTGCTTGCTGCACCTTTAGGTGCTTCATTAGCGTAGCAGGGCAGCCAGTCAGCAGCACTGCCCACCTGAATTGCTGCATACATCTGTTTTGCATGAACGACTGCAGGAATCCATTCGTGGCTCACCAGGGAATGGTGATGATTCGAGTAATGAGAGAGGAGCTGGGTAGTGGCAGCAAACACCAAACCTTCACCCAGCCCAGCCCACCCCACAGCTGCTGTTTGCCAGTGGGTGAGAAGTCATTTTTTGACTCAGGTATAATCATCACTAAGTTAGGGAGAAAATGCAAATGTTTACTCCTTGGTGATAGACCAAAAATAAACCCATAATTCTCACCCTCTCTGGCCCATGCTGAATATTCCTCACTGAAGCTGTTAAACTGATAAGGTTGTTCATTGACAAGATATGAAAGAGCAAATGTTCTGTAATTGAATACCATATGCCTCACCACAAAGAAAAATAACACACTTCTCTCAGAGATAAAACAAAGGATATACTGAGTGAGTATTGTTAAACTAGCTTACTGCGCTAAAATAATGAGGAGAAAGGGAATATGCAAGTCACCCTGCTGGCTCCAATATAACTGACTCATTAGGGAAATGTACACATATGGACACATGTGAAGAAAACAGCAGATCGCAAAACACCGTGACCTGCAGAGCAGCATGGACTCTGAGCACAGCTTACAGACACTACTGCTGAAATGAGAGTTGATGACGGGACAGACAGTGTCTGTGGGTGCACATACCTGTATCCAACTCACTCCACAGCTGGCAATTCAGGTTCTCCTGTTTTCCCTGTGCCAGCCGAGGGACACTATTCCTCTGTGACTCTGGCAGGAATCACATCCAGCTGAGAGATAGCTGTGCTGTGCTCTCTAACTCAGGAGCTGCCAGTTTGCCTTAAAGTATTAAAGCAGCATTATATTGATTACTGCTTGATATTTGCGGGTCTACAAAGTGTCCAAGGAGACATGGGAAAGTTTAGAGACTTTTAATTTGTTGTACCAAAGCTTTTCTGATGGTCCCAGAAGATTACACATTTATGAACAAGGGCAGCAACTATAAAAGCTTATTGTTTGCACTCAGCCAAACTTCATGGATTTTTTAAGTATGACAAAAAAGAAAATGAGTTACACAGATTTTCAATAACTTGAACACCAATCTCTGCTGTCCAAAGGGAATTACTCCAGTGTTCTTTCTTTGTCTACCTTGGCCTGTCTTTAAGGGTTTATCCTTGTAAACGACATCAGTAGTTACAGTTAACAGGCCCAAATGAAGCTGTGGGGCTGAGATCCCTCTTGTCCTGATGTGCTAGATGCTCCAGGGAGAAGACTAAAGATAGCAAGAGAAACTTTGTCAAGGTAGACTCACTGTGGAAGATAGGGGAAAGCAGAGCGCATAGCCCTTCCCTTCGCTTCAATGACACATCAGAGGTACCAAGAGGATTCTCTCATCAGAGGGCAATGGCACGGAGTGAGATTAAGGTAGCAAGCCATTTTGCTTTTATGTGTTCAGCTAAAGAACAAGGTCAAAACCAAAAGGTTTTAAAACTTTTAATTAAGTGACAGTGGAATTATTTGCTTGCTCCTGGATTATGTTGATGCAAACCAGCATGAAAGCTCCTATTTGACATTTCCCTTGATTTCTGCTCCTTTTTGATGGGGGGACAAAATAAATTGTTTTCAGGTACAAACTTGCTGTAGCTACTGAGAGGGATGCAAGACACTTCTAAAATCTTCCCCACTTTCTGTTTTACTGGAATGACAGAAAGACACTAAAGGCATAAAAAAGAATTACTGCAATAAAAACTACTGTGACTACAGAAAAGTATATTGCAAATCGGGGGCAGGGATAGATGTAAGGCAAGTACAGATATTTTCTTTGAGAACTATGCATGAGAATTCTCATATCACTGGAAAACAATGGGTCATAAAAGGACCCTGCACAGTTCCTGTTTGATGAACAATGAGTAGCACCTTTTGTTGGTGATACAGATGCAGGCATGAGCTTCTGAAGGACTAGACTGGTCTGTGGGCTTGAAGCCCTAGGAGCATCCAGCATTCAGTGTATGTGGTGGAGAAGCAGGCCCCACAGTCAGGAAACAGAGCATAAAATGCATGGCTGTGGTAAGAATCAAACTAAGATGTGGTTTTAAAAAAAAGGGCAGTGTTTTGGTTTCTGAGATCTCTAGTTTTATTTGTTTTTATGCTCCTGTAAGTATAATCAACAACTTCTTTTTCCCCAATAAACTGAAATTTTGCAGACCATTAATCCATAATATGGACAAAAGCCTTTGGGTGCATGTGAAACAAAATGAAAAATGGTCAGTCTGGTTCTTCCAGGAAAAACTGATACTTCACATGAGCAGTAAAGATTTTCCAACAAGCAGCAGTAAACACATTTCAGTGCAGACCCACAGTGACTGCTTCAGCGTGGTAGAGGGTAATGGCTCTGAATATCATTTATGCACACTTATCTACCATTTAGTTCATGTTTATGCAGCATTTTGAAAATGTAAAGTGCTGTAAAGATGCCAAATATTATTATTAATTATCCAAGTGATAAATATGACTCCAAATTCTCTATTCTACCCTTGTCCTTCATGTCAAAGGGATATTTGCATGTGTAATAAGGACTGCGATTCAGCAAGACACTCACAGTGTATGTGTTACTTAGAGTTCATGAGTTTTACACATAAGGGAATAAAGAACTAACTGGTTTCTCCACAGGTTCACCGAGTGTTACTAAAAAAACCCCCACAAATTAAGATGGAAGACTATGTTAAAATCCTGCTTTTAAAAATACTGGGTCAGAGTTCTGCCACAACATTTAAAGCCTATTTAGCAAGTAATGCAGGTCAGCATGGTTTAATAAAATGTGTTTTGTCTTCAATGAATGTAAAAGAGGGCACAAAAAAGGACTCAAAGCCAAGAACATGCTGGTATCTGCTGTCTGCTGGTTCCACTGTGCCCTCAACTACAGCAGCTGTCTGTCCATAGTTAGATCATCCAAACCTCCAGACCTATGACTCCTTACATCTTCACTTCATCCCTCAGAGGAGGTCACCCATTGCAGAGCCTGCTGTCACAGAAAGAATCATTCCCTCAGTGATTTTCCTATTTCCCTAACCACTTTTATTTGCAACTACAGCACTGCCTGAAAAATTCTGACAGGAACCACTCCACAAGTCACTAATTACCAAGACACAGGTCCACCATGAGTACTTGCCATTGCAGTGTATTGCTCTTATTGCACTAGACCTCAGCAGGGAAAATAATCTGTGAGCCAAGGCCTTTGGTTTCTCATTTTATCCTCACAAATAAACCTGGTGCTCTCAGAGAAGTGGCTGTTATTTCAAGGAGGTGATCAGTTTGTGAAGAAGTACAAAGTAAGGACAGGGAATTTTCAGTCCTTACGTTTCTCTCAGGTTTGGAGCAGCCTTTGCGATTGCGGTGGCTTCACCACTGAGGCTGAACATAAAGTCACTCTGCTGAGCAAAACGTCTGCCATTCCCTGTACTGGGAAAAAAAAAGGACAAAACAGTTGTCAAAATAAAAGGTCTTTTAAATATCTACACTCACTTCAACAAACTGGATTTTCCAGAGTGCAGCTCCCATTACAGTGTTCTGTTGCAGTGGTTGGATGCTGAGCTCTTGGATGCTTGCTCTGGCCCTTATGACTGGGGACACAGGTAGAGAAAATGTGGCTGAATCTACTCTTTGAAGGCTTTCTCCAAGACTTAAAAAAACTGTCTTAGTTTAAAAAAAGGAAAATGAGGGAAAAAAGTCCCACAGAGACAGCCTGATCTTCTACTTTCTCACACTGGTATAAATCAAGAATAACCCTGTGGACTTTGTAGGACTTGCACAAGTATAAAACTGCTAGAAATGAAAGGTTCACATTTCCTAACTTCAGCAGTTGGCTCAGTTTTCTTTAAATAGCTTCATTAATAAATACCTTAAAAGAGGAAAAAAAATGTGCTCTTCCTCCCCCAATACTAATTGCTAGTGCTCAGATTTAATCTTCAGCATTTGTTGTGCTTCACCAAATCCCTAATAATCACCCCAGAAGACTCCTTAGCATTGCTGTATAATGGGAAACAAGGGCAGGGTATTACTTTTTCATGTACAAAGATGTTTCATCAGGAGGCCAGATTTCTTCTATGCAGCTAAAGTACACAGAGCCTGACACTTTTAATTTCTTCTGTAATTGTGTCACAAGAGGGGTTTATGTCACTGTGCCTCTTTGCTGAATTCCAAGAGGCTCAATGCTATTCCCCTGGTCGTTGCCTCCTGCCTCTACTTTAAAATAATGAAGATTTGGGCTGAAATAAATTTGAAGATATCAAATAAGGACCCCTTGAGTTCCAGGGAAAGAAAATAAAGCAGCTTTTATTAAACTTGTTATGAGACCTTTCATGACCACTATTCTCGCTGTTCTCTTTGCTCAAAGACTTTAGAGAATGGTCTCACTTTAGCCTAAACTCAGCTCTTTCTCAGCTCTCTAAGCCTCTGTAAAATTGAAGGACATTCACTCCAACACACGTCTTTAATAACTCAGTATGATTTAAACTTTCAATCTGCATTCCTGATTTCTGTAATAATTGAAAGGAATGCATTAGCAGCAGAAAAAAAACCTCCACTTTTGCTTCATAAACTTTACCTTCATTGCCTCAGATTTTCAGTAGTTCTCAATATGTAAGTTTAATGGCGTGACCCTAACAAGAAACGATCAGCAAATGAAACGAACCAGTGTGTAGCTGCTCCACACGGCTACAAGTGTCAGCTGTGGCCTGCCTGCCATTAATTTTATTGTAACTCATTTCTTCAGGTTGAGTACAGAACGATTTAATGTTCCCATTCTCCCATTCCTGTTCTGCATGACAAATTGTTTTAATAAACATAAACCGGGTAATAATAAAGTAATAATAAGCCTAGCACTCACCTTATATCACTGCAGTTAAATTCTCCCACAAGCTAGCACTGGTTACAGTGACAATTACAGTCGGGCCAATCCGCAGCCAGGCAAGCACAATGGACAGATTTAATATCGTTTGTAAATATGATTAGTGTGCTGTCATGTTATTGCAGCCTGGTATTTACATTTCTCTCTGGGGTTATTCACTACACCAAATCAACATTAAATAGTGCTCCCTTCTCTTTGCCTTAAATCAAATATACCTTTCTTTGTGCTCCACTCAGAAGTTAATGAAGAAAATGGCATCGATTGTTAATATTCAGGGATCAATCAGTGCTTTGCATACCTCTTTTTTTAAACAGATGTACGTCTGTCTGTATAACCCTGGAAGATTTCTTTTGAAATTCATAATCTCTCCCTTTCCTCCTCCCCCTCCACACACACACACCCTTTAACATCAATGCTCGTCTGCTGACTCTCTTATGAAAAATGTTCAAATAATGAATGGCTGTTGTTTACAGAAGTAATTTCATGCTACATTTCCATTATTGCCTGGATTTGTTTAGCTTCTCAAGCTTCCCCATTTCCCTGCAATGAACTTTTAAGGAAATATAACCAGCTTTCACTGTTTATGCCATTATGTTTATAATAGAAGCTGCTCTCATTTGTGACATATTGCAACACTTCATAACTGTGTGCAAATAAGCATCCTTAAACTTGTTAAGGTCAATTAATCATTGTACAAAAGCTTTTTTAGCCAGGACTTCCACCAGCATAAATCCAGCCATGTAGCAGGGTAATGAAAGGGCTCTAGCGTGGACTCGGGTCCTACATCGCACAATTGTGTGCTGCAGATGTTAATAAAACTGCCTGCAGATGACACAGGTCTTTTTCTCCAGAGTTATTTGGTTCCCATGGTCAGGCAGCACAAGCTGAATGCCTGCAGCCCAAATTAAGAATGGCCAAAAATTTATGATGACTTTAATGACAAATTCCCACGAACCTAAAAAATTTTAAAGCCATTATTTCTACAATGGAAGCAAGAAATCAAGCCAGAGGACATTCTGCTGAGTTTGGACCCATGGCATTTCACTGGACAGGAATCAACACATGTAACACCCCACAACATGTACCTGTTTCAAGACATCACAGAGGACACCAAGGAGAGCACTGCTGTTGGCAGCATGGAGCTCCAGCTGTTCAGGCACATGTATCACTTGACGGTGTGGAGCCCTGGCCTCTTCCCACTGCTGTGTTGACTGCTCTGGGAGGAAGGGGATCTCTGGAGGACAGCAGTGAATGTACCGACAGCCTGAGAGCTGCCTGGCACAAACACTGATGATGTAAAGGGCTCTTGTTAATTAGTATCAACCTTCTCCATACAGTCATGGCACACACAGACTCGCTCTTGCTCTTCATGCAGCCTAAGAAAGAGGAAATATTCATGGAGTTTATATTTATGCCTCCATTTTCAACAAAGTGGTTGTCATCTTCTGCACTTTTGACTGATTCAAGACCTATGTCTGAAATGTAAGACATGCATTAATCAGACTCAATATGTTTTCTGGATGTCCCAGGCTTACCAATATCATGGTGCCTGGGTGCATGGAAAATAATCCTGGTCTGTGTCACTGGGCTTGGCCTGTTGTGTAAATACAATTACAACAAATCCCCAAAACAACCTCAAATGAACTGTAATAGTAAAATTCAGTGAAATATTTCATACTACAGGAGAATTAAAATACATAGAATACTTCAGTTTCTGAGTCTGTCCACATGCAGGCACATATTTGATACATTCACTAGCATTCTACTTTTCCATGCGAATTGGAGTATAAAGAGATGCCCCATGTTAGAAATCTACCCCACTCAAGGGCAAAATGCATGGCAAAGTCCAATACTTACGTACCTGCAATAATTATAAAGCTGAT
This sequence comes from Acanthisitta chloris, assembly GCF_000695815.1. Taxonomy (NCBI): domain Eukaryota; kingdom Metazoa; phylum Chordata; class Aves; order Passeriformes; family Acanthisittidae; genus Acanthisitta; species Acanthisitta chloris. The sequence continues at coordinate 32,028 of NW_008688892.1, read as the reverse complement.
GCACATTTTGGCATTTACTCCCAGTTAACTTTCCCATACTACAAGTTTAAGTTACAAGATGGAGAAAGAAACATGATTTAAAGGAAGAATTACCAGTCAGTCAGAGAGCACAGCTATTTTGTGGGGGATGTAGATAATCTGGAGACCAAAGCAGGACTTTTCAGAGTCATATCTCTAGTTGTGACTTTATTGAAAATTATAGATTTAAGAATATGATTTCTGTGGTCACCCAGGGGGCATGGATCTGACTAACTGTGACTTGCTGATATTATTTATTTAGAGGAGTCGAATGTCACAGCAAAATATTTCTGCTAAAATGTGTATTTACTGAATTTTCCTTTCAAAGCTCAGCAAGGTGACAGCTGGAGAAGGGTGTGTGTACATGTGTGGAAAAAAAAAAGAGGGGAAAGAACTGGGGTGTTACTAAACACAAGATCACAGTACTAGAAACATCCTACTGAGATCAGAAGAATTGTGAAGCATACCGAGGTGGTACTCTAGCTATTCATTAACTGCCTGTATCAGCCAGTCTGGAGATTAGAGCTTAATGCAATGGTGAAGTAAGTGTCCATATCACAGTAGCCATGGAGGAATAGCGAGATGTAATGAAACTGAATACCTAGCCATTGAAAGTTGAAAAATATATTGATTTTTCAGTGCTTGATCACCCAGGAGGCTTTATCAGGTATGAATACTTGGGAACCATCTGCTAACTCTGTAATGGTATTTTAGGATTTGTGACAGACACCAGCAAAAATAAAACTGCGTGTTAGAAAATAACACAAAGTGAAGCCTGCTTCTCTGCAATGCATTCCTCTGCTCCACATCTGGTTTTCTTATCCCTGCCTTTTAATTGTTTTCGAATTAGCTATAGCTAATGTGTGAATACAAATTAAAATTGGTACATGGATTCAATTTCTCCCCACCTTTCACACCAAAGACAGCTCAGACATTTATAGCTGCATTTATCTCTACATCAGATTGCATTACATGTGTGGTAAAGATTTCTCTCCTCCCAAAAGGAAGTCAGCAGGACTCCAGTTATTGTATTTAGCTATTGAACCTCGTTGTCAACATTTCTTAGCATTCATTTGTGTAAGTCAAAGAACAAAACTGAACAGAAACAGGCTTGGAGGCACAATATCTACATATTGTCTGATGTAAATAACACTCCCAGACATGATTGGCATTCTCCAAACAACAATCATTGTTATTGAAATGTGCCTCTATTCCCCTTGTTTTAATACTGAGAATGATTATGAAATCTCTTTGGGTACGATAAATCAGCTGAAAGATGTAATAACATGTTTCAGCTGTTGGAATGGATGTTTGATTACAGCTCTGAGGGTTTTTTTCTCATCTTGTTTCTAGTTTAATTCTTAAACCATTCTGTGATTTAACAAAAAATATATTCCACACATCAAGAGCAAATATGCATTCTTGTTTACAGTGTGGGTAACTGAGCAGGAACAGAGGTGCATTTTAACAATGCAGGGGAAATATTTTTCGATTACAGTTTTGGTTAAAATAGTAAGCTAAACTGTCATTTGAAATTATAGTCAGTAAACACTTAACTTCAGCAACTGAGTAAAAACAGAAAAGATAAAAAAGGGGGGGGGGAGGAAAGGAAAAAGGAAACTTTGGTCAGATCATGTTTGATTTTTAGACACGCACAAAAAATTCCACCTCTCCTCTGTTGCCTCCCTCCATGATTCTGCAAACGTCTCTTCAGGTAAGTGGTAGTAGAATTAATCTGCCCCAAAATGGTGAAGTGTGAGTGGAGGAATATAATTTTACCCTGATTTTACACTGTAACAGCAACACACTAAATGATGAAGGAAGTCAGACCACACCACACAGCGGCAGTGAGAATGAGGCAGCTGGACAGAGGTTTTTGAAGGATCTGAGAATCTGTGTACAGCCAAGGCAGCACAGTTTCTCCAGCTCATTCTCCCAGGAAATATTCTGGCAAATAATGCCTTTCCCTTAAGTGTATTTTGTGAAGGAGAAAAGGTGAAGAAAATAATAATTATGGGATACAAAAAGATTAGTATGTTGGTGGTTTCCTTCTCCAATCAACTTTCCTACCGGTCCCATGGGGCTGCCCCGGTGCTGATGAGCACACTATGGCAGTCACAAGCACATACCCTGATGTTCTCCCAAAGTTTGCCATGCCGAAGAGGCAACTATATTCAAGACTGGTGGTGGGAAAATTCAGAGGAATTTTGGACTTCCTGAGGTCTTTAGAACTGCTCAGTGATGTCTTGCCAACATTTCCACAAGAGGCTCCTAGGAGAATTCCCACCTTGGCCTATGATAAACCCAGTGCCCCAACAGTGCGTTTGCTTGCCAAGAGGAGGAGCAAGGGATGAGAAAACCATTCAAGCATTTTCCTGTTTAAATGAAAACACTTTCCTATCTCTGTAATTAAGAAAAGAGGCTACTGTGAGAGCAACCCTACACCATCCATTTGGGTAGCACTGCATATACTCTGTCTCCCTGCAGGAAAGAGAATATACATTTGTATTGGAGAAATCATATTCTAGATAGCAAGACATCCACCCAGGAAGGAATATGCAAGGTCCCCATCATTTCTCCCAGGGTAACCTAGAAAACAGTCAGGGATAACTATTAAGGGCAACTCTTCAGGTCACACTCACATGAGCAGAGCTCCCCAGGGTATGCTACAATGGGACACATGCTGACAGCCCAGCTCCCACCTACACAGTGACAGAGGGGAGTTTCCCATTCCCCTTGCCTCCTTCATTTATTGTGTAGCCTGCCTCTACTCGTGAAATAGCCAAGCTTTTAAATCAGGATACAGAACTCACTCCTCCCTAGAGCTACTAGTGTAATGAAGAAAATATTTCTAACATTCAATGGAACTATAGAATACCTTTAAAAAGGTATTCATTGGTTAATTCACTCCCCTCTTTTTGACCTTTATTCAAAGGGAAAACTGCCAACTACTCAAAATCCTGCCAGCTCCAAGAAGCTTAATTGTGCAGATTATGGTCTGTTTGTAACACAGATTATTAAAAGCACACTTGGACCCTTCACGTCTCCACATTTGATTCAGTAATAGGTTCTGTATTAGATAAAAGAGATTTGTTTTGATCCTCTCCTCACAGATGCCGAGTGTCCTACACCTTTTGTATTTCAGACTCTATCATCCATGACCTCATTGCATAAGTGACAGAGCCATTCTATACTGTAACTCTCAGGTCTCCACTTTTGGGGGTGGAAGAAAGGCAGGAGGAGATTCATTTCATGGTTTATATGGTATACTTAAAAAAATAAAACAAATATATACCTTATTCTATAAAGAGCACATTTCTCTGAGAGACTCTGGCACTGTGTGGCACAAAAACTAAGCATTTTTGAAGCATAGCACGTCATATTTTTAAAAGAGAAAAAAGTGAAAATTGCCTTTCAAATTTCAGAAAATGAGGTGAAACAGAGTCAGAATAGAAAACTTATCCTAGAAAGACATGAAGTGAAATAATTTCCTTAGGTTCAATTTTTTTCTCTCTCTTTCCCAGACATAAAATTTCATGAGAAAGTAATCTCCTCACCCCCAAACATTTGAAAAAACGTTAAAGCATTTTATTTGCAACTTGTTACAAAAGCACAGAAATCACCTTGAATTTCTATCTGTCATTAGGTAACTAATGACAGATAGAACTAACTGCCCCAGAACTAAGGCCTGATGCACAACCAGCCATCATCACTGTGGGGACTGGGTAGGAAATGTCTGCATCTTCATTCTCCAGTTTCCTGTACTTTAATGGTTAGACTCAGTGATTCTCAACATTATTACGATTAACAATAAAGGAGGTTTTCTTTAAACACTATCCAGTGTGTTTTGAAAGACTATTGCATACTCTTCTGTGCTCTTACAACAGAGGGGAAGGTGAATGAAGATACCAGAGTTGTGGCCATTTATGCTAGCCAAGGATTCAGGAATGACTTCAAGAAGAGAGGGCAGTCACACCAAGCACAGCTCATACACAGTGACTCTGCTGTGACTCCTCTCCTTCTTTACTGTCTCATAAAGAAAGTAGGAGGTGGCAACAGCTATCATTGGCATTAATATGCTTTTAGTTGCTTGATAAAAATATTTTCCTTCCTTTCCTGCCCAAGACAAGAATAAAAGTGCAGAATACACTTTTAATTTGAACACACACTTGAAGGTGTGTGCCAATTCCTTGCTGCTGTACTGTTGATGAGTAGTTGTATGTGGAACAAATTGAAGAAAGCCACAAACTAATTTCCTAAATGTGGGGTTTTTTTCTCCAATGGTAAGGAAATGATGAGTTTTAGATGAGAAAGAACATCTATCTGCAGCTCAATGAACTGAAAATTCAGAAAAAAATACCTGCAGTCTTCGGAAGTCCCTGAGAGTGACACAAAAGTACAAGCTGCTTCAAATTATGTGATGAAACTAAATAGAGTCAGCATATCAAGAGGATGGCAAGGATGGAGGAAGATGGAGAAACACCTGAACTACTGTGATAAATGAAAACAACAACTTCTTGTTTTTACAAAATAGTGCTTGTCCTGTGTTACATACCATAAGGTGTCATACTACTTCTATTATACTTCAGCAAAAATTGTGCATAACTGGCAGCTCCCTACATGTCCAGTTCTTGGTATCAGATGATACCTGTCATACTCAGCACAGTTCTGCTCCTCTTAGTGATAAAACAAGAGGGCAGCAGAAGCAATTAATTCTCTTACTGTGTTGTATCTTTCTGCTGTGAGACACAAATGGACTCACACTGGGTGTGCATTTGAGAAAATTAACTTCTACAAATTTTATTTTCAGCCATAAAGAATACTACAGTCATCTGAGAGTCCATTAATTTCTTCTATAGAACCAGGATTGTCAACATTTATAAATTAGCTCCAGTGGAAGCAGCTCATTGCCACGCAGATGGGTGGAGGAGCTGTATAAGGTTATCTCATTTCTGGAGCTCTGTAAAGCAACTTGATAGGACCATTTAAATGCTTAGATTTTACTACATACCTGCAAATGTAGGTTTAGTGTAATAAAGTGTGTTCACTAGGTAATTTTACAACTGTGGACCTGTGTAACCACATACCCTCAGTAAAATGCAGATGCAGTTTTGCAGAGGAATTCTCACCATAGTTCATTGTTTTAAAATTTCAGTAGAACCTCAGTGTGGCTCCTTTTGATCAGCAGGTACCACTAGAGCAGACTGCTTTGCCCATCATGCTACTAATAGCTTCCTGATGGGATTTTCTTGCTTTAGCCACCCCTGCTGATCTACAGAACATTTAAGGGAGGTCTGTGCCTCATGGTGCAGGACACAAGGTACTGGTTCCTCATCACTTCTGGCTGATAAGTCACTTCTAAACACAGATGCAGTAGCTTCAGATGTTTTACTAGGTAAGTAACTGCTAGTTTTTACACCACCATAATATGAAAAAAGGGGCTAGTATGACTATAAATTAAGAGGGCAAGCTGGGTAAGTCGACATGAAAATAAAGATGCACTAATATTTTTCTTCAAATTAAAATCTAGTCAAGCTTGTTTGTTAAAACCATCTCTAGACATCAACAGTATGTAGACAAAGCTGGTGCCTCTTCTCTCTTAGGGCTGTGTTTAGCCCACTGGTAAATCAATGTTGTTTAGATCTCTAAAAAATATTGTGTACCACCCCTGGACAGGACCTGAAAGAAAAAAGAATGCCCTTGAAAGGATTATGCCCCTGCCACTGTTACAGAAACTCTTTCTGGGGATGTACGAAAACTATTTTATTTGAAAGCACTATGGTTCAAATGGGCACCACCTAAAGAGATCAGAATTTTTAGACAATGATTTATTTGTGATATCTGTGGACAGCAGAGACTCATGAAGGTCCTGAAGCTCCAGACTTTGCTATGCACATATCCCTCTGAACTCATATTGGTGGTGATGTGATGGCTAGCAAAATGAGCTACTGCAGGAATGGTGAAAAAGATAATAATAATCACACTATGAAATCAAAATCAAGAATTTTAAAACAAAGTGTCTGGAATATCATCATCTGCAACAGAATATTTGTCCAAGTTTTCTTGTAAGGTATCAGTATTTGGTAAGATACTTCAAAAAGCCTATTTCAAAGTGGAAGGAGTGAATGTTAATCCCTGCCGATAGCAGAACAGCAATTTTCACTGTGTGATGTGCCAGTAGCAAAAAGGACTCCTAGAGACAGACATTCAATGTGCCCCCACATTTCACATTTAAATAAACATTTTTTTTTAAATGTTCAATACTGCTAATTTCGATTTGTTGTGAAAATTCTGGGTTCTTTCCCAGTTTGTGAAAGCAATCCAGAATTACTCATTTTTTAAACAAGATTTTTAACAATTCAGACATAAGGAAAATTATTTCTTCTGTGAAACTAGATGAACATATGACTCCTACTCAGTCCTATAAAACAGAAGATTATCAAATATTGAAAAATACATAAAAGTATTAGTTGTTTTTTCTTATTCCTTCTGAAATAATTTGAGTCCCAATTCTACAAAACGGGTTCTGCATTCTTATCTTTATTTATAAGGGTGTGTTTGCCTTATTGATATGCAAAGTATGTGCAAAATTCTACAAATTAGAATGATAATATTTTATAAGCACTTTCTAGTGGTATAAATAATGAGAACTCAAACAGAAACAGTTTATTCTCTTTCAGATATTTTTTGAGGTTCTATATTTTTCCAGCCCCAACTTTGGATAAAAAAACACTTCAAAAATCTTAAAAGTGTTCATAACTAAAAATTAGAACATTAGTCAATTTGATCATTTTGATCAAATATACTATATCAACAACCTTGGAATGGTTCTCTTCCATTTGACCACTTAAATTTTACATGTTTTCTAATTTGTTTTTGAACCTAAAATCAGAAGATTTTTGTGCCAAAATATATAAACATATGCCTGACATTTTCAAGAGCTTGAAACCATTTAAGAAGGATAATTTGCCAAAAATTAATCTACTCAACAAAATAACCCACTAGCTTGGACAAGCCACAAGAGCTGGGAAAACATGCCAGGTCAGCTATAGCAACAGGAGATCACAGAGGGCAATTAAGATTCAGGTTAGATTCCCTGAAGCTATTTGGAAATAAACATTCATGTTTTCAGTTTTGGTCCCTCACTACAAGAAAGACATCGAGGTGCTAGAGAGTGTCCAAAGAAGAGCAATGAAGTTAGTGAAGGGTCTGGAGCACAAGTCATATGAGGAGTGGCTGAGGGAGCTGGAGGTTTTTAGCCTGGAGAAAAGGAGACTCAGAGGGAACCTTTATTGTTCTCTACAACTACTCGAAAGGAGGTTGTAGTCAGGTGGGAGGTGGTCTTTTCTCCCAAGTAACAACCAATAGGATGAGAGGAAATGGCCTCAATTTGGACCAGGGGAGTTTTAGATTGGATATTAGGAACATTTTCTTCACAGAAAGGGTTTCAAGCACTGGAACAAGCTGCTCAGGGAAGTGGTAGAGTCACTATCCCTGGAGGTATTTAAAAGCCATGTGGATGTGGCATTTAGGGATGTGGTTTAGTGGTGGATTAATGGTTGGACTTGATGAAATTAAAGATCTTTTCCAGCCCAAAAGATTCTATGGTTCTATAATTCTATCCATTTGATGAATGATGGGAGAATTTCAGGGCCATATCTTGAGCCCAACCACTGCCCACGCTGCTTTGCAAAAAGGCACACAGACATTCAGCTTTGTGCACTCTTGTCATTGCCTACTTCTCTCTAGCTCCAGCTGTCATAGCCTAGCCTTCCCCAGGCACCTCCATAGAGGCATGGGGAGCTGTCCTCTGTATGTTTGTCTCAGCAAAGCTAAACCATGGACCTAGAACCACAACTCCCGAGGCACAAGGAGTCCTGAGATGGTGGCTGTGAGCTGCCCCTGCAGGGCTTCATGCAAGGAGACATGGAAGTCAAACTACAGCAACACCACAGTCAGCTGGTAGACAGCCTTGGAATAACCATAAACCAAACTCATGCAATATAATGCAGCTTAATTTTCCTCAAAGAAAACTCAGTCCATCCTGGTGATGATCATTCTTAAACTCTGTTTGCAGCAAAGACAGATCATCAAAACATTAACAATTTCTAAAAATTGCATGATTGGAAGGTATGCTATATTCTAACACTTAGTGTCTTTCCTCTTCTGATTATTGGCATCCCTATCATCACATTCTTTAAGTGACTTACTAACAGAAATTGCCTACTGAATAATACAAATAGACACTATTCTGCAAACTGTGATACTAAGTAATGAGCCTCTTGCTATACAGGTCAGCTATGTTAAATTTATTATGAGACCTCAAAGTTTTGTGCAGAACCAGAAAAAAGTTATATGAAAATTAATTCCCTAAGTTAAACTGCCTATGCAAAACTTGGAGCTGTGTGTACATGAAATATACACATACACTTGTATATATTGTGTGATTAGGTTTTATTCTGACACTCAATCTGAGATATCCATGGAAAAAAAAGCAAACAAAATTATTCTGGTATTTTCTACCACAGTTTTAGTTGCATGTTCTTTACTGTATTTCAGAAAGAGAAACAAATATATGTTGGCCCCTGAACTCTTACATTGATGTTTCTCCTTCTACATTAAAATTACATCCAGGTTTTTTTCATAAAATGCATTTCTTATTTATATAGGGAAAGTCCATCTCCCCCAAGTATCCATGTTATGTAATCTATGACTAAAGATTTAATTATCTGGAGGTTTTCAAGAAAATCCATAGCATCACATTTAAAAGTTAGATTCGATATTTTTCAGCATCTACCTCTTCTTTTGCATTTTGGTTTAAATTTCTCACTGGAAATCTGTTGTGAGCCTGGTAAAACTACTTACCTAATACCTTTTAAAGAAACTGGCTTTCTGATTAATAAAGAGTTATTTTGCTAGTCTTGCCCATTACCAATGTTTTGCTTACTTATACGTATAATTTCCTATATCTATAACTCAAATGGTTTTGCCCTATGTGTTAAAGCTGTTTGAGCCTCAGCATCCTCTAACAAAGACAACTGCTGTTTCGAGTTGTGTCTAAATAAAATGGATTTCGTTTAGATCAAAAAACGTAATTGTTTAGAAAATTTCTAAGGATAAGGGACCTGTGTCCTAGAAGCACTGGAAGATGGAGTTTGTTAGGTGCATGCCCTGCACTTCTCTCTCTTATCCTGGTAGGCATGGCTCTGTGGTCAGCCACCACAGAGATAGTTTTAGGTCAGTTGGAATAAGTCAGAGCTGCAGTACTGGATGCTATCTTCCTTGGATTGCCCAGACAAGGATCATTTCCCATTGTGACCATGGGTGTATATATCATTCAATAAGGCCAAGTGCTTATGAAGAAGATCTTGTTTCTGAAGATGACAGCACCTAACCTAATAACACAGAGAAAATCTAGAGATACAGAAAGTCACTATCCCCCAGCTGCAGAGGCCACAGTGGGAAAAAAATAACAACTTCTTAACCTACTGCACCTACAGGTACCCAAGGTACTTCTCATTTCGATTAGCCAAGTCCACGCACAACTGAGAAAGTTGGAGTGTTATCGCCATAATTATTTTATTCCTTTTCTTTCCCTTTTCCTGCCTTCCTCACCCCTGGGCTCTTTAAAGAAAGACTCCCAGGAGCTTCCATTCAAGTAGAGAGAAAACAGTGTCAGTGGGGGCTAACTTCTGCCGCACAGGTTGTTGTCACCGATGACCTATTCAGCAGCAGCAGCACCAGCCTGGCTTTGTCTTCTGCTCCACTAAACAAACTGATGGCAGACTCAGTCCTGCTGCAGAAATATTGAGAATTAAAGAAAGCACAAAGGGAGCAGGCAGCAGGGTTGAAACATTTAGTGGAAATAGCGGAGCCAGTCAATAAAACGGGCTGGAGACTGGATCAAAATGGGCTGACTTACAATGGGACGTGGGCTAAAAAGGGGTGTGCACTATCCTTGCAGGTCAAAAATGACAAAACATTGTGCTCCTCCTGCTGCAGAAATATTGAGAATTAAAGAAAGCACAAAGGGAGCAGGCAGCAGGGTTGAAACATTTAGTGGAAATAGCGGAGCCAGTCAATAAAACGGGCTGGAGACTGGATCAAAATGGGCTGACTTACAATGGGACGTGGGCTAAAAAGGGGTGTGCACTATCCTTGCAGGTCAAAAATGACAAAACATTGTGCTCCTGAAGCTGTTCTGCACAGTTTTTTTTTGAAAGATCTGGAAGCAAGAGGAAATGCAAAGCTAGCGACTCAATACATAGGCAATGTACAAAGGGGAAAAAGACATAAAGGATGAAATTCTGGGGTACTTGAAACAAGCTGAGGCCACTGACCTCAATGAGCCAAACAAAAATGTTTAGAGAAGGTATTGGAAAGAAAGAGAAACAAAGTATGGTAAAGAAGAGTGACATTTTGGCATTTTAGGCATTTATCTGGAGCTTGGAAGAGCTGGTTCCATTTCAAGACTCTGCCACATATTTCCTGTGGGACCATAAGTAAGGCATTTAATCTCTGCAATTCAGTCCTCGTCAGTGAGTAAATACTCAGGGAGAGGATGTGACATGTATTTTGTGTGCACGGTACCCTGAGTTCAGGCATATTCGTGTAAAAGAAAAAAAGTTTCTTGAAATGGGAAGACATAAAAAAATTCCTTATTTTGAATTTTTCCATTTTGTAGGCATTTAAATGGATCACATTTACTCTTAAATAAGATTTCAAAGCATTAAACTTCCATTCACACCTTTCTATCATTTTCTACCTTTAAGTCTCTGAATACAAATATCTGACTAGTGTCCAGTGAATACAGATATCTGAATGCTAGCCAGAGAGATTTTGTGCTTCTCTCTTTCTCTGTGCTTCTTATTTTACCTTTTGCTCTTGTGTGGTGTTCCAAAATGCTTTCTCTTCTGGAGAAGGTTAGAAAAGATGAGAAAGAGTAAAATTGGTATGCCTGTGGCTTTCCAAAACTGGGGGTAAAATAAGCTAAAACATTAATGATATTTGAGAAAAGTAATTTCCTCATTTTAAAGGGGTTTGGCACATTTTCAGTGGAAAGGGAGATTTTTTTTTCTTTCATGTAATTTCATTTAATTTAAATATATTTCCCTCCCTAGCTTTTCCCAGAAAGAAAGAAAGAAAGAAGCCCAGAGGAGTAAAATAGCTAGAGAAAAAAGAATTTCTTCAGATATTAAAAGACCCACACACATTTCAGGAATGTTTTTTTCCTTGGAAATTTGAAATAAAACCCTGGTCCTGCACACACATCATGAGAAAATGAATCTGATTCAACTCTGCCCTATGCAACCATAACAGAGGCTTCTGGATCTTGCAAGTGGATTGCTATACCCATCACTGTGGTGGCTGCAGCCAGAGAGGAACACATCTTGTCTATCTTGAGATAACAAACTACTTTCTTCTTTCGTGGCAGAAAATAAGGAAGGCAGGTTCTTATGCCCAGGCACGTAGCAGCAATACATGTCCTGGGCAATGTGGAAGTTCTGCCTGTGTCCTTCAAACCTGTGCATGGATGGCATGAAGATCACTGCCCCATGGACAAGCTGCTATTTGTCAGAGAGAACTGCCTAAGTGTGCCTTGAAAATGCCTGAGCTGCCTAATCATCAGCTGCTCTTAACTATGGTAGTTCCACACAAATCAATTCCCAGATCTGTCCTCAGAGTTTAAATGCTGGCCACCTGGCTGACAGTCTTGCAAGTAATAAAATAATTCAAACAGGTCAAGTTACCAACTCAGAAACAGTGAGGGGTTTTTTTACTTCGTGCCATGGAGAGGAAAATTTCCAGTCTCCATTCAGAATTGGCCATCATTATTAAATGCACACACGGATGGTCTTTTTGGCCGTGATATAAATGACTTAAAGCTGTGATTCAAATAGGTCTATAAAGTGCTTCTATGATGTTCCTCTCCCTTCTTTTTTCCTCCTCTTTTTTTAAAGTTCCTCTGCTCCACTGTTCTTTGTAGAGATAAGCCCTTGAAAAATCACCCTTCTTAAGGTGTAAACTAGGTGACTGTACATTATAGTAAAACATTTGATTTGTTATAGGCTAGAAAAATAGAGAAGTTGAAATCTCTTCATGGTGTATTAAAGGTCACACAATTATAATAAAATCTTGCTCCAGCAGCTCCAGTCACAGACAAAATCAGTCTCAAATTTCCAGCGAACAATGAAGTCCCCACAGAGTTTCAGCTTCCCCGGGAAATCAGGGTATCTCAGCCTGTGTTGATTTTAAGAATGTCCTGAATGCCCATCATAAAAAATGTGTTACTCAACACAGTCACAGCTCTTTCGGGGTCCTCTGATTGAAAATATGCTTTTAATTTTACAGCCATTTGGGGCATAGCACTTTTCTGGCCCCAGAAACTTAAAAAGCAGCGAGCTCTACTCTGTTTTGGTGAGATGCCACAAGCTTGAATGTCATTTCGTAATATGCCACACATCAAAATAAAATAATAGCAATACAGAACAAAAAACTACATCCTTACAATACAAACTAATCTTCCAGTTTCCCATCAAGCGAAACATATTGACAACTGACAATAGGTGATTAATAGATTAATGAGCATAGCTCTTATCTGTCTACATTATGAGTTTATCTGGTTGTAACAGGATGAACACAACACGGGCCTGTGCTCACAGGAGTGCTGTCCCAATAGAAATGAGATCATTGCAGCAAGATATGAATGCAGTATTCTGATTACCAGGTATCACTCAATGGAAGAAAACCCCCACCCCACACACTTTATTCTATACATTTTAAAATTATTCAAGGGCAAGGAACAGAATATCATTTACTAGAGAGAGAATTAGAGGGAAAGGTTTTACAAAAGCAGAAGGGATTAGGTTTTGATCCAGGGTTAAGACCACTGCCTCTGGCACACACAGAATCTGTCAAGATGGGTGATGGAATGTAAAAAAACCCTTTCTACCTAAAACTGAGCCTAAACCCAGTGACGTCTGCAGTGTTAAATAATAAAATAAACTTTTTAAACCCTTTGATAATGCAAATGAAAACATAAGGCATACAAACTAGATTTTAAATGGTTCTAACTGGAAAAAAAATTAGGCTCCTTTTTTTCTGACAGTGGCAAGCTCATCCACACCATGGATAAATTTGATCTGTGGAAGAAAAGAGGTGCACTGGAGGATGCTGTACTTCATGTGAAGTCTGAAGAAAAGCAGTCTTTCCAAATGAGCGAGGTGGGAAGGCAAACAAGGTATGAATTTGGGGAGCCAGAGTACCATTATCTCAATTGTATCCTGATGTTTTCTCCTTCAGTCCTTTGTGGTACACTTGCCAGTAACATATCTCCCCAGCCCTGTGCTTACTCGTTACCTATTTCCACCACAGAAGGAAGTCAGCTTTGCTTCTCTCGTGCCCAGAGCCAAGTTCTGCCCACTCTTCCTCACATGTGTAATCTACATTTGTTTGTATAATCTAAGGGCTATTTGTATGGATAAAGTGAGTTTGCCCTGATAGCATTATAAAGTTTCAAAATAAATACTGTGATGTTTTGTGGGTCAGCAAACACCATCTGCAATTTGCTATGTGGAAATTGCTGTCTTGCTCCAGAATTTTGCAGGTTTTCACAATGACTAACAACATGAGACAAATGCAGCATGACAGTTGATCTTTCAATAAAATTTTGCTCATAGGCTACTTATTTTCTTTCAGACCCCAGTGCAGCTATAAGAAAAACACCAGTGAAGAGAACTTTGGATAAATCTTAATGTTATTCCATTGTAATACACTAGACAATAAGAAATGAGGGGTCCATTTTGCTTTGAAATGAGCATCCACATGAAAACAGAGCTTCAGTTCTGATGATGACAGTCTCCTAGGAATGTGGCTGTGGTGGTCCCCAGCACTCCTGTCCCAGCTACGTACTATCAGCCCATGCAGAGCAACACATTCCTTTGCCTCCCCACACCAGGGCATGGTATCAGAGGTGCTGGGGAAGCACTGAACAGGTTGCTGTCTGGCTGCTGGTAGTTAATTCCAGGAGTGGAGCAGGAGAATAGCTGCAGGTAGGAGCATTTAAACCACATAAGCAAAAGTTGCCAGAGGACATCTCAAAGCTTCATAACCCCCTTACACCTGGACCTCTGCTGTTTCAAACAATTGTCATGTTGAAACAGAAGGAAGAGGCTCAAAGGCTACTTCTGCATGTGTCTGTCTGGATGACAAAAAGACTTATATGAGCCCAGAGAAATATGGTATTATTATATACTCCATTGAAGAGGGAATTCAGTTTCTGTCTCATTTTTAAGAGCTAATATTCTTTTATCCGATTAAATGGTAAACAGCATTGGTAAATCAAGTTTTGATGGCGTATGTATTTGCAAACAAAACTTTATATTCAGCCTTTTCTAAGATGATACCACAAATCAGTGTTGATATCCTCTGTAGTCACATTTTTTAAGACTCTGGAAAATAGAACAGCCTCCCATGCACTGCTTTAAACCATGTACATGCACTTCTACATTTTCTAATTGAATGGGACCTTCTAGGCACACAGTGAAAAGCAGCTTTGGAAAATCAGTGTAGAGAGGGACAGAATGTTTTTCAAATGCTGATTTTATTCTGTTCTTGGGTATTATATTCCACAGGAAACCAAACTAAAACTTGCCCACTGAGGACTGGAATGTGCCATTCAAACACATCCCTCAGCAAAGCTCTCTGCTTCAGGGATGACGTGTTTGTGGATGCTTCCCAGAGCACCCTGCTACACTGAGCTGAAGCTCCTGGGCCCTCTGAAAGGAAATGTACAGACAGCATGGCACAAAGACTGTGAGATACCACAGTTCTCTTAAACCATTCCTTCTTTGGACACTGCTTCCCATCATTTTATCTGGATGCCTCAGGACTAGTCTGTTATAAGAGCCTTGTCACTTTGCTTGGCTATTTCTCTTCCCAAGATTTGAGACATCTGTATGCTATCCCCTGGTAAAACCAAGCCATGAGTGTCTAATGTAGCTTGATATATTTTGCTCCTTGTCTCCATGGTAGAGGTGGGAGAGAAGTCCCAGGTGTTTGCCCCTGGCATCTTTGGGAAAACTCTTTGGTTTTATGGATCAATCTGGGATTTAATTTTTGTGGTTTTAGGGGAGAACTGCTGACAGAACTATCAAGAAATATCCCCTGCCTGCTTTACTGGGAGTTGCATTGAGATTAGAGGACAGGAAGCCAGTTTGAGTAGAGCAGTTGTGACTCACTCATTTCTTTGACGCTATGAAATGCAGCATACCAAAGAGGTTACTCGTGAACTTTGGTGCTTATGGAGAAAAAAAAAAGCCTGCCACAGAGGAGATCAGCCCTTTGGTCACAGAAAATGGCTTCATTTCTTCAGGCAGGTGATGCCCACTTGTTAAATTGCCCATATGGAGAACACAAAAAAATAAAACCCTCCTGAGCCTGTGTTTGAATGTGTGGACCAAAATGGCTTCAGTAGGGAGCAAGGAGAAGAAAAGCAATGATCAAGAGCCAACATAGCTGACTGCTAATAGACCACAGCTTCTTCATAAAATGGTGCTGCTCCACTGAGGCCAGGGGAAGCAGAAATGTTTTATCCTATCTGGACACAACTGTTTCTCACTTTTATATGGTAATTAATACTTTTATATATATAAACATTTTCCTGTGAAGGAGTTAATGAAGCCATGCTTAGATCTGTGGACACATTTACAGCCTGTTATTTAGGAGACAGGCAAAAATAAGGTCCTTTAAGAAATCAGCTACATGAAGCAACAGGAGACATTACCAGAACAAAGAGATCACAAGATGTTTTAAGCAGCATTTGCACCAAATGATTACCTTCCAAACTGGTATTGCAATGCAGAAATAGGAAGGACAAAGGATTTCAGACATACTTAAGCTGGGGAAAAAAAAAACCAAACTCAAAAATAACAGACAGGAGCAGACAAGCATGTTGGCTCAGGGATGCTTTAGATCTGATAGCAAATACATTAACCATTGTAGAATCTTTCCTATGCTCAGGAGAGGCAATGGAACCTTGTATGTTCTTTGCAAATAAACAGGACTACACCACAGGTAGAACCAAATCTGGTATTAAATCCTCCTTTCACTATTGATCCCTGCTGCTCTCCCCAGTCTGGAAAACCAACTGGCAATTTGGCTCAAAAGCAAAAGAATCAAAAGCCAGTTGAAGAAAGCTACACACACATTCTCCCCTCTCACCATCAAAGCATAGCTCTGTTCTCCCAAACTCTTTGCCCCTCTGTTTCAGTCTGTAAAATGGAAATAGCATCACAGAAGAAAGTGAGAGTCACAGATCACGAGCCCACTTAGTAAATTCTGGAAGAAGGATCTCCCCTTCTGCCCTTCAGCATTTTTATGTCTGCAGTACCTCCCATGTGGCAAGTGATACCTACATGGGAATATCTGGTTTAGTTCAATGAACAGAAGTTACCTGCACTTAAAATATTTGTGGAAAACCACTAGTTTCAGAAGTGTGACTGACAAACCTCACTTAAAACAGAGGAGGTTTTACTATGAATATAAAGCTCTTCACAAATCTAAGACTTTGTGACATGACATCAGCGGTGAATGTAAAACAGCGTAGAGATGTATTTTGCTACAACAATTTAAAGATCAAATACCTTTTCCTATCAGATTCCCCATACTGATTTCTGAGAATCTAACGAAATACAAAGGATGTTTTCAAAGTAGAACATTTGCATATGCTTCATTAATTAGTTTGGCAAGGCCTCCAACACCAAGGGTGCATGTATTTTTACATAGGCTTGGGCAATCTGCCTCAGATTTTTCAATATTCATCTTTCTGCACTAACTGTGCTCTGTGTCATTTCATAAAAAAGTTTCATTTTCTTGGAGCTCCATCTCAGGCTGATGGTAATGCTGTCCATGGAATCTTGGCATCACATTGCACACTCAGCTTATGACGAGCTGAATTTTCAGATGAAACAACTTCTCATTGGAATACAACAGCTTGTTCAAACAGAATGTTTTGGGCTTTGACAACCTCCCAGCTCAACACAGACAGGGATGACTTATAAAAGCGCTTGTGCGGCTCCTAAATCAGCATTCCTTGGCAAGGGGTGATGGACTTCCTAGGTTGACTGTGACACCTGAGGAGCTGCTTTATCCCAATTTGAACACAAACAGGAATAAAAAACAATTGCTTTTCTGAAGCCAATGTTTTTGAATTTCTTTTCCATCTCTAATTCCCTTGTTTGCATCTCATCCTACACCCAAACATTCCAACAAGGGCCTTCCAGCAATACAGAAATGTTAAATACCACCTTCTCTGGCCTGGTTACTAAGAGCAGCAAGAGGGCTGCAAGGAGAAGCACTCAGAGATGTGATGCAACAGGAGATTCTAGGGCCTTCACACATTTACCTGACTGCTGAAGTACTGGGCTGGCTTGAGACCTTTTCCATATAGGTCCAGTCCAGCTTTCACTTTGGGTTTTGTTGCAGGAATAAGCTGTTCAATGCCAGTCACTTGTGGCAGTGCTTAGCACTACCTAACAGTTCACAAGAGTACTCTAGAACACACAAAAGAAAGATGGGAAAACCCACATAAATAACTATAACTCATTAAACTCTCAAAGCAAAGGGCACATCCTGATGCAGAGCCTCTTCTGCCTCTCCACAAATAATGACATGACATACTGAAGAATCTCTCTACACTTTAAAAAATAAAGAGGAACAGAGAATATATTGGAAGAGCAAAAGTTAAGAGGGTTGGGAAACTTGACTTCCTTATTTTTACATATTTACTTTCACCTTCTTACAAACATGAGTATACATTCGTGTACCTTTATGTGGCACTTCAATCTCTAAGAAATACCAAATACTCATTAAGAGTACTTGATCATGATTTATGTGCTCACTCTAAGAACACCACATCATTTCAGTCAAGGCAGAGACAGGGCCTGGACAGTATTCTAAAACATAAAATGCTTTGTATCTACTGAAAACCAAGTGCCCATTGGCGCCAATACTGCCCATGGTGCGCTGTGTGCAGCCATTAAAGCCCCCAGCATTTTGCTGAGCTTGGACAATCACACTGAACAACATAACAGGATCAATGTGGGAGATGAGGATAAAGACCAAACAGCTCTGAAGATGTCCTAGACAAGACTAGTAAACAACAGACCTCCATAGAGAAGGGTGATAGAAAACTCAAATCACACTGAAATTTGTCGGAGCTTAAAGCTGCTTACAATAATGGCTCAAGGTGAGCGATTAATTTCAAACCAGGACAAATTGAGGAAAAGAACCTTGATGCACACACCAATTTTGTTTCTCAAAGTCAAGAACTGCCTAATCAATAGTAGCGCTAAAAGGAGATGGCCACTCTCAGGGGTACCATTACAAAGAATTGCACTGGATTTTAGCCACCTGGCTCCCAATTGCTTTAATAGCTG
The DNA here is from genome assembly GCF_000695815.1 of Acanthisitta chloris. Taxonomy (NCBI): domain Eukaryota; kingdom Metazoa; phylum Chordata; class Aves; order Passeriformes; family Acanthisittidae; genus Acanthisitta; species Acanthisitta chloris. The sequence continues at coordinate 13,573 of NW_008688892.1, read as the reverse complement.
TCACATGGCTAAAACCCAGTCTGAAGCTTTAAAACCTTGCCTCTCGATCTTCCTGAGCATCCACTGCTGTCAGGTGGCAAATGCGAAACAGCAGGAGGGACTGTGAGATTTACTCCCATATTGACCAGTACTAGAACATGCCCAAGAATTTGCACTGCTGTTGCAAGTGTCAGTTACTGGGTGAAGAAAGGCAAAGTGGCACAGGGTAAAAGGGGCAAGTGAGAGAAAATAAAAGAAACTGTATTTAACCCTTCCCCTGTTGATGTGTTGATAGCAGTCTGCATCAGGTACTCGCACTGCTGGCCTAATCCAATCAGTCCTCCTCTTCCATTAGCTAAAAATAAACTGGCACTTTTTAGGTAATGCTCTGACTGCTCTCCCTATTCCAAATTGTGCTCAAAATCTTAATGGAAAACCTTCAAGGAGTTTAAGGTTTTAAATCAAATAAAGAAGCAGACAAATGGAGAAAAATCCAATCAGAGCAGAAAGGGTTGGCTTACACAGGAACTGATTTTCTTTCCATTTTCACCAGCACTGAACTCCACAGGAAGAGTACCTGGAAAGACAAAAGGAAGCAAGCAAAACGGAAGTGGTAAGAAGAGTTTCTCATGCTCCCATTATACATAATTTTACACAAGGAGAGGTGGCATCGTGTCTACAAGATCTGGACTTGACTTTGTTCCCGGGCCTGCTAGTGGTCAACTACAGGATGGTGAGCACCCTGATCCCTTTCTTAGACAGCTTCCAGATCCCTCCAGGGATGGGACTGCCCTGATGGGCTCAGAGGAGAGCAATGGGAGTTGGCCTTGGCAGCAGCACCAGCCCAAGAAGTCACCTTGTGGTGGGACTCTCATAGATCATATAAATAATGAGCAATATCAAACACTTTTGGAACAAAAGTGGGGTATTATTATTTGAATCATAGAATGACTTGGCCTGGAAGAGGCCTTAAAGATCAGCTAGCTCCAACTCCCCTGCCATGGGCAGGGACACATTCCACTAGACCAGGTTACTCAGAGGCCTATCCAACCTGGCCTTGAACACCTCCAGGGATGGGGCATCCACAGCTTCTCTGGGCAACCTGTTCCAGTGCCTCACCACCCTCAGAGTTAAGAGGTTCTTCCTAATACCTAATCTAAACCTACTCTCTTTCAGTTTGAAGCCATTACCCCTTGTCCTGGCTGTACCTGTCCTTGTGAAAAGTCCCTCTCCAGCCTCCTAGTAAGACCTCTTTAGGTATTGGAAGGCTGTTATAAGGTCTCCCTAAATATTGTCACAAAGAACAATAAATAAAAATGTTTCTAAGTGGAAGTGGATAGGCAAAGGGAATAGAGAAAACAAGTAAACCAAGGAACTTTAAAGAATCCAGAGACTGAATAAACACCACCATTGTTCCTGAAACAAAACTTGAGCCTGTAACTTAAGACGAGTGAAAAACAATAAACAAAAAAGAGGATTTGTGTACTACCGACCTTCCTGCCAGCCATTTAGGAGCGTGCACATGTAGAGTTTAGAATGGTAATAGTTAGACACTGGTTAGGAGATCAGCAAAGGAATGGAAAAATCTTTCCCAAAATAATAGATAATTACTATGGGCATGCAAAAACTAGGAAGTATTGTTTCTATACTTGAGTCTGAACATATTTCATAGTCTGGCTCCTTTTCATTGAACCCTACATTCAATATATATGCATTAAAATAATTACTTAGGAAAAAAAAGCCAAAACCAAACAAACATAATGCCCTGAGCCAAAGCAAAACTGCACACTACAAGAAACTGAGAACATTGAGATTTCTAGTGAAATAAAGGACAGAAATCTGATAAGAAGATAGAACTTGAAAGTCCGATCCAGAACCCATTAATTTGATAAGCTTTGAATCCAACTGTGAATATAGGGTCAGGAGCCAGAGAAGCCAGGTGAATGCTGCTGTTACGCTGGCTTTTGCCATAACTCTCTTCGTAGACATTATAGCCAAACCACATCAGTTCCCCTTAGTTGAGCTGGATTGGCACTTTGGAAATCCTAGTGCACAGGAAATGTTTAAATCCTCACATTTGAGGAGTAAGAGCAACATAGAGCTCAACTACTGGCTAAATATGGTTCAGGAAAAATGAAGGTAGAAGAATTCACAGGAAAAGAGGAAGCAATGAGCAATAAAATGGAAAGGGAAATGAAACAGAAAAAATGTACAGCAGAGAAGGGATAATAGGAGAGTATGGGAAAATGGGTGGGTGGGGGATTAAATTAATCAAAACCAAGAAAAAATTAGGCAAATGAAAACAATGAGAAACACATGAGAGCACTTGAACTCACAAAGTAAAAACAAACGAGAAGCAAGATGTATATTTGAGGCAACGGAAGGAAAGATTGTAGCAATAAGAGAAAGAAAAGGAAGGGGAAAAGGTGCGAGGAGATGAAAATGGCCAGATGTAGGAGAGAAAATGGGGGAGAGGAAAAGGGAAGCAAAGAGAAGGAATTGTAAAGGGAAAGGACCAGAAATAGGAGAACAATCCTAGGGAGCCTGCTGTGGTGGGTCGCAGAGGAGTTCACAAGCCCATGCACTCCAACTATTTCTTTTTGATTCTGTGTCATTGTCAGGCTTCAGACTGCAGCTGCAAATTGTTTGTCTGGCAGTTCTGGTAGGTTTGATTCAATAACTCCTGTAAGAGGGCAGGCAGGATATCAATGCTGCTTTATTGCCTTTTTCTCTGCCTACAATAGCAATCCTCCAGTTATACAGTATTATAAAGTGCCATCACTGGGGGTTATATCTCAGCATAGTCACATCTCATCTTCCTAGACTATAATAAGCTGGCAAACGTAGAAGTCTGAAACTACGTGAGCTTCATGAAATGATTAACATTGAGGCCTAAAGATTGGCATCAGGGACAGGCACTGAGCAAGCAATAGACCCTCACTTCCCAAACACCACAGTGCAGGGTAGCTACATCCTACTGGATCAGCTTCACCAAAATGCACTTGGTAATCTGTGTCAAGTCTTGCTCCAGCCACTAGTGGATAAAGCATTAACACTCCAGAAATCTGCAACCACTGATGGGGAAACAGAAAATAATAGAACCATAGAATCAAGGTCAGAGAAGACCTCTAAGATCATCAAGTCCAACCATTAATCTGTCACTCTGCTGTAACCCTTAAGCCATGTCCTCCAGCAGCAGATCCAGAAATCTCTTAAATAAAATAAATAAACCATGCAGTCCTGTCAGTTGGGTAACTTTCAATGCCTCTCTCCAAATCCTTTGGATGTGAACTCTTTAAAATTATCACACAGTGGAATTTAACCTAAGATTGGACTGACTGACATGGACTTACCATTTTCCTCCTGGAAGTCAGTTCCTTCAGGCTGTGGGGGTATGCGTCACCAGTCTGACACAGAGAAATTTCTCCAGCCTTGAGTGTGCATGATCTGTCAATAAAAAGAGGCTTTCAGTTACACAGTGTCATCAAATAGCACCTTTTGCAAACACTAAATTCAGGTTAAAAATGTCACAACAAAACAGGAAAATCACCAGACAGAAAACTGCCTGTGAGGCACTTTATTGGTGTGTCTTTTTAAAACAAGAAAATTCCTGGCATGTTGTTTGGGTTAAAGCCACACAAATCAGAGCAGAACTTCTCATTCAGGCCCAGTGGCTACAAATATTGGGAGTACCTGAAAAGAAAGAGACCAATTTAATATGCTTAAACTTTGTCTCACATATACATACATACAAAAATACCTATTTCATTGTAAAAATCATAGATGATTGTCTTTAAGATTGTGTTAGAAATCATTGTGACTTTAAACTGCAGTTTATTCCATATATTTCCATTCTTTTGAGTCACACTGTTCAACCTCCTACTTCTTCTTAATAGATTAATTTGTGTTCACTCGACATTTCAGCCTTTCATGATGGAGGGCAATTCCTGTCAATTCACTCATCAAGGCTCCATATACTAATGAAAGTTCCCATTGTGTCTTATTTCCTTAACCCCTTTAGCCTTCCACCCTGTTGAGTGTTCTTATACCTAGAGCCATCTGGTTAAGGCAAAACCAAAATGTCTTTGGCAAGGCAACTGCAACCAAATCCATATTGCATCAGTTCTATAGAAAATGTGACTATAACTGTGTGATTTCAATTCTGCAACACCTTTACATTGTCATAATATCCTATTTGGTTTTTTTCCAGGCAGTCATATACACAGAACTGCTTAGATCCTTCTCGAATAACCCCTGGTCACTTTTTTCTTTGATATACTGAATAATATGGATTCTGCTGAGGTTCACTAACCCTAGTCTTACTGTTATAGCCACTAAAAGATCCAAATCCTCCTCGGCTTGGTAAGCATTGCTTCTTACTCTTTGCCTAATCTTTACATTTTACAACATAATCAACGTCTGCTATTTTACTTGTTATAATCTTTCAAAATAAAATCAATGGGCAAGATTTTGAGCTGCTATAAGTTGGCATGTCCCTAGCATCACTTCACTGGCCCAGATTCACACATTAAATAGATGCTTCAAAACAAACCTGGAGGGCATGCCGCCAGCTTGAATTTTCCAGTTATTACTTATGACCAGTAACGTATTTTCTAAGTTGTTGTCCCACTCCATGATTTACACTGACGTAGGGGAAAGTTGCAACACAGTCTGCAGGTAGCCAGGCTCTGGGTGCAAGTGAGAGGTAGCGGAAAGTGTTCAAAGGTAGCCCTGTTCAGCCAAGAAATCCTCATGAAAAGATCATCACATTTATTTAAAGAATGATTTCTTTTGTTCCATCTGTCCATTGCATGGAAGACTAAATATTTCTGACCAGCACTAAATAAAACAATTGCCATTCATACACACAGTCTTGAGGGTTGTGCATCTTTAGGGGGAGGATACAACACTTAGCTTAAAGTAATTCAGTGATGATTGAGTTGGGGGTAATTTTGTGGCAACTAAGGATGGAATTAAGACAAAAAAATCATTTCAAATAACTGCAAAGGAGTCACAGGACAGCAACACCTTCCAGTCCCTAGAGACCTAGAATTGATTTGAACTGGTCTACCTCTTAAATGAAGAAAAGCTATTATCTCATCACTAATCTCTTGAGCCATCCAGTCTCACTTGAACCAATTTTTTCTTCAATAAGCTATTTTACATATTTCACTTAGCCCACAATCTTTATGGGAGAAGCTTATCACATGATTTGTTAAAAAAGATAAATACCTCTCCTCTTTGCATTTCTGTTTATTCTTAGGTTTGTTGCTAGCATGACAGAACTATTAAACATGTTCCTCTCTCCTTCTGGAAATCGGCTTTACTTGCTACAATTCCCCAAATACTACAACTTCTTGTTAGTTTTTGGACCCAGCCTAGAATCATGTGTGTTAGGTTTTGTTTCCACATAAATGTAAATTTATTGTCCTTAAACATAATAGCAGTCATCAGTAAAATGCTGATAATCTGCTCTATACCTGCAGTCCAAGAACACTCAAATCCAGGATTTGCAACATAAGAACAGAAGCACAGCATTGCTAAGGATTAAATTTGCAAAAACAGTCCTCATTTTTAGGTCTATTCATGGTCACCAAAAGGTGGACACAGTGCCCACAACTATACAAATATGTTTTAATTATTAAGAATGTCTTAAAATTTAGGCCTTTGGTGTCTGATACTGGACATATGAAAAATTATGATATCCATACGGGAAAGTCACTTAAGAGTTAAGAATTACAATTAGTCATAGAATAATTAGATTAGCTGTTAGGAAAAAATTCTTCCCTGTGAGGCACTAGAGCAGGTTGCCCAGAAAACTTGCAGATGCTCCATCCCTGGAAGTGTCCAAGGCCAGGTTGGATGGAGCTCTGAGTAACCTGGTCTAGTGGAAGGTTCCCCTGCCCATGGCAGGGGAGTTGGAACCAGATGATCTTTAAGGTCCCTTCCTACCCAAACCATTCTGGGATTCTACGATTTCGTGATAAGAAAATGGGGCTGCAAACAAGGCCATAGTGTCTGTGGTAGAGCAAAGCTGAGAGACAGGAAGGTCTGAGCTGTGGTTTGGTGATGGGGCCACACTGGACTGGCAAGAGAATTCTTTCTGGTAAGAAAGAAAACACATGTTCATGCTCGAACCTCTCAAACTCTCTCAACTGTTTTCCCACTATTTTGTGCACTCAGAGGAACCTGTCTTGTCTACTTCATGCTTTCTCTTCATTAAGTATTTCCGCTGTAGTTTCTCCCACCAGTGAATTTGCTCAGCCTCCTCTCCATCACTCCCAGAATTCAAATCCAAGCCTTTGAAAAACCTGCTCTTTCTTCATTTCAGGCAGCTAATCCCCCTCCTACTCGTCCCACAGGTTACACTGCTGGAGCAACACTGTTTTGACACTGTTCCTCTGGCAGCAATTAGAATCAAATCAGCACCAGGCTGTTTATAAAAAGGGATGTTGCTATAATGACACTATCAATTCTTCCAAACATTGTAGCTATTTATCAAGTGATTAAAGTAGAGTAACTTACTCCAGGTTTACTAGCCTATTTTCCATTGGAACTTAAAAGGTTTCACTGCCTCAAGTATGGCACTTGGACTGCTAATAATTTCGATTTTATTACATTATCATATTTTTTAGATTTATTTCGAGATTTTGCATAAGATTCAAATTGTAGCCCAGTTTATAAAATAAGATAAATTTATCTTGGTCAAAAATCACATTAAGATAATTATCTTGCCCTTTTGGCAGATAATTTTGTTTGTAATGTATTGAAAATGCATTTTTTATTTTGTTTTTCTAACCACTCATTCTCACAGAAGCAGCTATTTTTTCCTGACACAGGCAACTCTATCTCCCTCTCAATGTCAAGAACTGTCATGTCTACTCCCATTTTCCCCTCTCCATTAGGAGAAACCAAACAAAAGGTGTCTGCACTTGGCTTGCCAGCAAGCTACCATGGACACTTATATTCCTGGCAGGCATAACATGTCATGCTCCACTGCAGTGTCAGGGACTCGTGAGGAGCACTTACTCAGGCAGTCTCACACGACAATTAAGGTAACACTTACCAGAGCAGGATGTTGGCAAAACACACACTAACAGCTCTGTGTCAACCTCTTACCCGACCAAGGTGCTATGGTATGCATGTAGCTTCATTGTGCTTCTCAAAAACTTCCTCCTTCTCTCTGGTAATGAAAATATTAATTGCTGGCAGAAAAAACCAACAAAACATCTCTTAAAGAATGAATGGAGGTCACTGGCTGATTCCTTCTTCCTTTGCTGTTGTTAGCAAGCCTAGGTATCCCTGAAACTGCTGCTCTGCCTCCCCTCCTGAGTAGGCAGTTCTACCTCCACCTCCCCAAAGCAGCAGGCTGCAGATAACACTGTAGCCTGCCAGGCAAATAATACAGAGACAATTCAGCCAAATACTAAATACTTTCTAGAAGTCCCAAATTAACAGAAAGATGCTATTTATCAGGTTTCAGAAGACAGTTACAGCAACTAACACTGGAGTAAACAAAGTATGCCTGACCCTCTGCCCAGGGTCTCTGTCTCTAGGATGTCTGAAAATCCACTGATGATCTCTATCATTAGCACTTTGATTAACTGAAATTAGATTTTTCAATTTAAGGGAAATTTTAATACTTGAAAGCACAGGCTCACAATTAGATGGGACTTACAAGATTATTTTTGCGTGTGAAAACCACTCAAAATAGTGCTTATTTAAGAGAAAAAAATCAGCTTCAGGAAAGTTAAAGTTTCAAATTTTGTTTAGAATGCATGAGGTTTGTGTCTATATGGCACTGTTATAAAATAATTTATACTGACGTGCCTCAACTTGATATGAATAATTAATTTTAAAAATAGCTCCTCCTACTTCAAAAATTATTAAGTACATGCTCCTTAGTACTGATGGAAACAACTCTTTTACACAATAAAGTAAGTGGCATTCTGGTGTAGAGAAATTATAGAAATACCCTGAATTTTAAATAGGTTAAATGAGTATATTTCAATAATTCTAATACACCTAATTTTAATATTCTAAATTTCAATAATTCTATCAAGCATTCATGACAGAAATACCACCAAACAGATACTGGGTAATATCCAAAAGGTTTTGAGGTGTGATGTAGAAATATTAAAATTTTTTTGAGCAAAATATGTTGTGCAGCCTAGGAGCTTTACAAAAGCAATTATCTTCCTGTATTTTTCCCTACTTCTTGCTCAAAGGCCTAGAAAGGTACAGGGTGCATCCCACCATTTTTTACTTCTTGAATGCAGGCAGAGATAAAGAAGCAAATTCCAAATCTGAGAACACCTAAGAAAAGTCCCAAAACAGAGCTAAAACTGATTTTGTTTAAAACATTTTGTCTGCACTTCAGTTTGGGATTAAAGTGAAGATCAGTTTACATATTTGAGTATTTCTGATGACAATTATGTGGAATATAAAGAGCCAGAAATTCACCCATTGCTAGTGAGAAAACATCTTTCTCTTTCAGTGCAGCTCAGAACTCAGGCAACATTTAACCAAACCCCCTTTGTGCCACCCTCCATGCAGCCAACAACATGGGGACAACACACATGTGGCAGAAGCCAAATACAAGAGAAGCAGCTAAGGCTTCCTGCAGTGAAAAAGGGTTCTGTTCTGTGCATTTCACTGCAGCCATAGAGAAATTGCACCAACAATTTGTCTAAATAGTGATCCAGACACGTTGGCAAAAAGAAGTTTTATTGCTTTGCATGCTCCATATCTCTGAACATTTTTTCCTCTTGTAATGACATGGTGAAGAAGCTGATAATCATAAATATGAAGTGTTTCACCCTGTCCTTTAACTCCCTCCTTATTGCTTTTGCAACATTATACATGCGTCTCAAATAAATTAAACATGTGACATATAAATTCAGTTCATGCTTTTGGGGGGTTGTCAAAATCCTGGGAAACCAAAACGTTGAAAATCACTTGTCAAAACGTTCTGGGATGAACTAGTTAAGCTGTCATCAACAGCTTAAACACTGTTTATTTGAATATGTAAAGCAACTTTCTGAAAAAAAAAACCACAAAAGCACAGAGTCTGTTGATCAAAGTTCTTTCTCCACATGTCTTAATTCTGCTTCACTGATCTCCTGAGAGAAAAAGCTTCACATGAAGTGTGAGAGCCCGCAGTGAAGTAAGTATTCTCTTCCACTGACACAACTGATTTGACAAAGTATGGCAATGGTATTACCATGGCACTACAGGATTATTACTCTGCAGTGCCCATTATTTGAAATGGAGTTACTCTGTGCTTACCACAAAGCAGCAAGTAGCATTTTGCAGTAACACAATAAATAACCCGTGTCATCTCTGTATCTACACCTTTTGCAGGAACAGATACAGAGCCAATCTAAAAACAAATCTAAAAGTGCTATAATAATGCCGGAATGACATGCCTCTTAAGCTGTTTACAGCTGACAGACTGAGTGAAATGGTTTGACAAGGGAGAACACAGTATGTGTTGACAGCCCTGCTTAGTTCATATTTGAAAGGCAAAATTAAAGTCATACTTTTACAAGGTGCAGAATTCTGCTCACCTGAAGGACATTCTCTTAAGCAAGGCATGGTATTAAGCCTCTGCTGTCCTCCTCCTCCTGTCTCCCATTTTTATGTATAGGCCACTAAGTGGCAAACCTCAAAAACCAGTCCTGACTGCCTATCTCAGTAATTGCTCATGAAAACGTATCATTTAGAAAAGTATGAAGAAAGCAACAGTGAGAGCAGCCGTAAGCGTTCACCCTCCGTAATTTAAGAGAGCGCAGCAACATATGGGCAGCATTTGGCTTTTCTTACAGCAGGCAGCACCGCCAGGAAAGAGCAAACAGCAAACAAAAGATGAGTACAAATCCCCTTTGTCCACAGACACCTTTCACTTGATTACAGGATATGAGAGAAAAACATAAAACCACAGTGAATCCTAAAAAAAAGTAAATAAGAGCTAAGATAGGCCAGAGGAAAGGGCTAGAGACAGGCACTAGGAAAAAAGAGCAGTTTGGCAGTACTTGCTCAGCTCTAAGGCAAAGGGAAAGCTCAAAGGACAAATAGTGGCAAAAAAATGAGCTCTCACCTAGTCCTTGCTAGTCCCATCATCTAGCAGTAACCACAGGCTGTCAGCAACTCATGTGGTGGTCAGTGGGAGAAAAATTTGGTGAACTCCAGCCAGTTGGTATTGAAGAGATTTTTCAGTGCAAAAGTTCTTGCTATTACCAGGCCCTTCACTGTTAGAGGCTATGGGAAGCCATGAGCATTCACCTTCCCTCCCACTCTGAGACAGAGGCTCTGTTAACACAGGGCAGATGGCCCTGACTAGGGAAAAGCTGATGTCTGCTATTCCATTCCTGAGGATAAGCCTAGAGTTCAGCTGCTAGCAATGCCAGTCAGTCCAGCTCTTTTAATGATCCCTGTAATTGGTGAAAATGAGCCCAAAGTTGCCAAATGAAATCATCTCACTGAGGGGAACTACCAGGAAAGTATTAGGAATATTCTGCGCTTGGATGCATAGGATTGTATTTACATTGAACTGACTCTCCCAGCTAAGCCGATCAAAACCAAGGAGCCTGCTGCTGGCAGCAACTCCTTACAGGCAAGTGAAGAGCTGTATCCAACTGCAGCCTTAGTCCAGACTTCCAGAGGGTTTCAGTTGCAGCTCCACATCTGGAGCCCACTGGTAGATCATGAACAGAGGCTGTACAAAACTCCTGGTTGAAGTCATGGTTCAGGAATTGGAATGGTGTTGAGTGGAAGTGTTTTTTCAAACTAATGGAAGTTTTGCCTACATATTTCTTCCCACACATGAAGGTCATCAAACGTTTGAGTGCCAAATGTTAGAATTGATGCCATCCTAATGAACTCTGAAAACATTTTCCTGTCAAAGCAAATAGAACAAGTTGACATCACTGATCCCAGCATCGACCAAAGAGGAAAAACAAACAAACCATCAGTTAAAAAAACAGAGGGGTTTTTTTTGTACTCTAAGTTCAAGGATGTGAGTCCAGCAGTGCAATGACAAAGGGGAGCATGATGCAGATGACAAAAGGGTTACGCTCACAGCAAAGGAAGCCAGTCCTGAGAAAGAGATTGTCTCAACATCAAGGTCAGAAATATCTGGCATCTCCCTGCTCCTACTATGTGGTACACGAGGTCTCTTGTGTCTGAGCTGTGCTGGGTTATTACCTGTAACATGTGCCACAGGCTAGGACCAGAGTGGAGAGTAAAATCTACTACTAAACCCTGTCAGAAGTTGCAAACTGATTACACTTATAAGCAAGCCAGCAGCTCTCAACTTGCCTACCAAGAAACTTTGTCTCTCACTTGAGCTGCCTACCCTTGCAGTCTTCTCCTTCTCCATCTCTCAGGATATCTCCCAAACCATCTATCCAAGTGTAATACATGGAATGGCAACCCTGCTACAACTGGATGCAAGTACAAAGGAAGTGTATCTTACAATATGCTGCTAAATTGGGGTTTGGGAAATCCAGAGAAATTTCTTCCTTCTAACATGATTCCTCTATGTCCCTTGGCAAATTCATGAAATCATTCCACATGGGAAATAACCATACCTTCCCCTTTGCCTCTCCTGCTTGTTTAGAGATTTGAGGCAAGGTTCATCTTGCTGTGAACCATTTCTAGCAAAGAAATGTTCAGTCCCAATCACTCTTGATATTTAGTATACAACCAATTAAAACTAATTTTACCTTTCACATGGTACGGAGGAAAAGACTTTCTGCTGAGGACACAGAGGGTATGCAAGTCTGGTGAAAGCAGCAAGGTGCCAAGCACTGATGAAGTTCCCAAATTAATCTTTCTCCTCAGCTTCTCTGGCCATTTTGTGAAGGAGATTTTTCACAGAAATGGCTTCAGGATAGAGGTCCTGTTGAAAAGTACAGCATTAAATTTGGGAATAATGACAGAGGAACCAGGCCAGAATTGAAAGGATGAAACATATTTTGTTGCTCCCTACATCAAACACATTTCCATTTTATTTACTGTTTTAATTTCCAGTTCTCCCATGCTCACCCTGGGCCGTCACCCATGTTTTTTGAAGTGAAAGGTATTATCTCAGCTCCCATTTCTCCAAAAGTCAGTTCTAATCTCAGTCACTCTCCAGCCCTGCAGTTTTCCTTCTCCTTGACAAGCCTGACCACTTAAATTTCTATCAGCTCTGACAACATTTACCCACACCCCTTTCTGTTCCTATCTCATTTCTTCCCCTTCCAGTTTTTGTGATGCCATCATACATCTATGCCAGCACACAGAGCATGCAGCAGTAGACATATAGATCGTGACTGCATTCAGGAAAGGGGAAAGGTTGAAGTGAATAACATCCTGTGTATGAATGATTTCCTTGCTTGCTATACTACAGTGAGTTGTACTTTCATATACTGTGATGGATGTGAGTTATGGGTCACTCCCTCACTTGTGAAAATAAATGTACAACACTTGCCAATTGTTATACTGTATATTACAAAATTCTATCACTTAAGATTTATACACTTAGCAAACCAATCACACAAACAATACATGTACAGCACAATGGCTCTACTACCAGTTTTTTTTCCCATTGAGACAGACAGCTGCAAAATCACCCTTAGCCTTAAAGTGGTGCTACATTATCCAGAGGGGGACATTTTATGGACAAAGAGTTTATCATATCTAGAATTTGCCTTGGGTGCAGTGGACTTAGCATGTGTTAAGTAATGCTTAAGTGATTTGCTGAACAGGCCTAATAGCACAAAACACTCCTGGCTCTATTTGCTTATAAATACATTTCAAGGCACTGATTGAAGTCTGTAGTGCCCTAAATGGTCTGGGGAGGCAGTTATTTAACAGATATCATCTCTTCTTACGAATCATATCTGGTAATTCAGAACCACCCTTTGCTTTCTTTTCCTCAGTGGACAGTGGGGTGTCTTAAATGGAAGATGGGTGAGCCTGGAACCTGTCTATTTTAAGGAGAAATATAAAGAGGGTCTCTTCAGTGTGACAGACAATGTTAACTTTGAGTGACCTTTTACATCATGTATGTTAGCAACAGAGGCCCTGGCTGAGACTGGCCATGTGTTCAGAAATGCTATACCAGAAACCTTTTTCTTCCTTCTGTAACCACAGAACCAGTGTAAGGACAGAAAAATCACACTCTGGCATGGTCCATCCATCCACAAGGTCTGACCTGTCCTGGAATCCAGGTAATGTCAACAGAGAGACTGGAAACCCTTGTTGATCACAGCTCCAGCAAGGCTCCCTTAAAGCACTCATAGTGCCACTGGCACATCTTAACTAATGAGAGTGGGTCCTGGCTATTTGTGCTTTATTTACAACCAAGTGTTCCATTTCAGGTTAATTTTAACTGGCATGAGCTGCTGAAGCTCTGGATGCCCTCATCTGCTTTCCTCAAGGAAAGAGATACATAAAATACATAGGATAGCAGGTTTTTAAGATTAAATGCTATAAACACAGATCAAATTATATGCTTTTTATTCCTTTAAGAAACTCTTGTTTATGTCATTCTGTTCCAAGTTTCCAAAGTAATTTTAACTTACATTCATAGAATCATAGAATCAAC
>NW_008688891.1:0-1086 GCF_000695815.1 Acanthisitta chloris | reverse complement strand
TAGTTGTGGAGCAGCTAACAAAAGGGCGTATTGTGCCTTCCACTAGTCTATGGAACTCACCTATTTTTGTAATTAAGAAACAAACTGGCAAGTGGCGCTTGCTCCATGACCTCAGAAAAATTAATGATGCTATAGAAGACATGGGAGCCCTCCAACCAGGACTCCCATCCCTTGCCATGATTCCTCGGCAGTGGCATTTAACAGTCATTGATGTCAAAGATTGCTTTTTCAATATCTCACTCCATGCAGATGACTCTCCTAAATTTGCTTTTTCAGTTCCAAGTGTTAACATGCAAGCCCTGTTGCAAAGATATCAGTGAGTTGTGCTGCCACAAGGAATGAAGAACAGCCCTACAATTTGTCAGGGGTGTGTAGCTAAAGTACTTAGTCCTGTTAGGACTGTGATGCCTAATGTTCTATTGTATCATTATATGGATGACATCCACATCAAAAAGTCATGGAGAAAGCTGTAGCCCTTGCCATGGCTGCCATCAGCTTGGCAGGCCTCCGTATTGTGCCAGAGAAGGTTCAAAAAATACCTCCATGGAAGTACTTAGGATGGCGTATCAGGACTTACACATAGAAACTGTTCCTGGCTCTCCCCAAGTGGTGGAGTTGTCTGCAGTTGTTTGAGCCTTTCGAAGGTGGTCCAAACCACTTAACCTAATCACTGACTCAGCCTGTGTTGCAGGAATTGTTGAACGCGCTGAAGCATCTGTATTATGTGATATCTCACATTCTGAACTATTTGCTTTATTGCAGGAACTCATCTTTCTCTTGGACTCTTGCCCTCACCCCTAGTTTGTTATGCATGTCAGATCACATACTTCATTACCAGGTTTTAAAGGAAACCGACAAGCTGATCTGCTGACATTACCAGTGCAAGTATTACCAGATTGCGTAGCACAAGCTAAACTCAGTCATTCTTTTTTTCATCAGAATGCTGGAGGTCTCAAATGGCAGTTTGGGCTTACCTCTAAACAAGCATCTAATATTATTGCTCTATGTCCCGACTGTCAGAGGCATTCTTTTCTGTCAGTAGCAGGAGGAGTTAATCCCAGAGGATTAGAGAGCCTACAACTGTGG
>NW_008688890.1:3070-3660 GCF_000695815.1 Acanthisitta chloris | reverse complement strand
TGCCCCTGCCGGGCGATGCCCTCGCGCTCAGGACGGTGCCCAAGGCGCGTGGGGGACGCGGCAGTGCCCAGACCTGGTGCTGACCTGTCCCTGCTGGAGTGATCACCGTGCAGCTCCCCTGGAAAACCTGCTGACTTCTTCCTCTCTCCTGCAAACAAGGGTCCAGCCAGCACTGCTTCTTCAGGGAGAGAAAGAGACCCAATGTTTTAGCGTTGTTGTCTGTTTTAAGGACTATGGATGAAATGAAAAGCTTTTTTTCCCGAATCTCGGATCTCTTTCCCCTTCCCTTTTGTTTTTGTTTCCTTTTGTTTTTGGGGTCCTTTCTGGTTCCCGGTGCTGGCCAGGAGCCCTGCCTTGCCCGGGGAAGGGCAAAGGACAGATGTACTGGAAACCTGGAGTCTGTGGCATTTTATCACATGGGAAAACCAGGACCCTCCTCTTCCATTTTAGGGTGTTCTGGATGCTGCCAGTAGAAATCTCTATGGTGCTCTTTAGCAAGTTGGGTTTTGTTGTTTTTGTTGTTGTTATTGTTGTTGAAACATTTTCCATTTAATTGTGATTTATTACATGATTATTATTTGGTTTTCATC
>NW_008688890.1:978-2995 GCF_000695815.1 Acanthisitta chloris | reverse complement strand
GCGAGCGCGGTGCTGACAGCAGCCTGGGCACAGCTGAGACTGAATTTCGTGCCCAACTTCGTGGTTTTGTTTTGTTTTGCTTTTTAAACCTTTGGGAAGAGGCTGTGGCTCGGCCATGTGCGTCCTGCAAGCAACCCGAGCTTCGTCTGACCCTGCTCTGGGAAGGCGGAGGATGGAGCTGTGCCTCCCTGTCCCCTCCCTCCTGCTCTCCGAGCGTGGCTGTGCGGTGCTGGGGACCTCTAGTGACAAACTGGTGTGTGCTGGGAGCTGGCTGGGCCCCCCAGCCCGGCCTGGAGTGGGGTTTGGGCTCTGGGGCAGCTCCTGGCGGGGATCGCTGCTGTCCCTGGGTGCTGTGCTGCTCCTGGGGCTCAGGCACTGCTGCTTCCCTGTGAGGTGTGACTGGTGCTACACACACACCTGTGTTACCTGTCCCGAGAAACACTGACGCTAACAGCCGCAGATCTGGTGCTGTGTGGTGGCTGGAGCCAGCAGTGCTGGGGGTGCTGGGGCTGGAAGGGAAAAGCACTGGCCTGGGGGAGTGGTGCCCCACTCCTCCAGAGAGAAGGTGCTGGGGCAGAGATGCTCCCAAGTGCTGGTGGGGCTGCCGGGAAGGTTTCCCAGGGTGTGTCACCTTGGCCAGGTGTTCCTGTGCCGTGCTGGGATGGCTCCAGCACCGTCGGGTGCCGTGTCGGGTGGATTTGCCATCATGTACCTCTGACCAGCCCCTTCCTCACCCCCAGCTCTTCCTGTGTCCAGCCTTAGCCCTCTGACTCCTTTCTGGCATAAGCCCTGAATTTTGGGACTCCCTCCCTTATTCCTAGGTAGCCTTTTGCCCTGTCAACGCTCTGCAGCTCTGTCCTTCCTCCTGGGGACAGAGAGGTGTTTTGGCCTTCTCCCCTCACCTTGCCCCAGTCAAACCAAAGTGGTTTTCTTCCCCCAGGGCTGTGCCTGTGCCAGGGGCAGGTGCTGTTGCCCTGGGATGGACCAGAAAGCATGGGGAGGGCAGAGATTATTGGAGTGAAATTTATGGAGAAAAAAAATCTACTGTAAATACCGTTTTGTTTGTTCATCTGTTGTCAAATAAAAGTTTTTTTAGTTTTGGTTGGGTTTTTTTTTAAATCTGAGCTGTGTGTTAGACTGGACTGTGCCATTTGTGGGTACCTCACTTGCTTCTCCCTCCCCCTTCAACCCTTGCAGCCTGACACTCAGAGCAGCTCTGGAGCTCTGAGGAGTGGGAGAATGGGAGAATGGGTCCGGTGCCCACCGCTCTGTCCTTTGGGCTGAGGGCTATGCTCACTCCCCACAGTGTCTGAGCAGGAAGGGCTTGGCAGCAGCAGCAGATGCTGTATTTGTGTCTTCCCTCCTCCTGGGCGGGAGGCACAGGCAGGGACAGTGTCACTGTGACACTGCACAGCTGTGGGGTCAGGAGCCCTGGGAGGAATGTGAGGGTTCACCAAGCTGTTCGGGGAGCAGCAGCAGTTGCTGTGCTCAGAGCCAGCTGTGCTCTGGTACAGGGGCACAGGCCAAAGGCTGCTGCACTGCTGGCATGAGTCACAGATATCCTGAGCTGGAAGGACCCACAAGGACCATCAGTCCAACTCCTGCCCTGTACAGGACACCCCAACAATGCACCCTGTTCCTGAGAGCATTGTCCAAACAATGTCCCAGGCAGTGACACCGAGGCACAGGGTGGGCTCAGGTGCATGTCCATGCCATGGCCTGAGGGCTGTGGGGTGTGAGGCTGTCAGGTGTCAGAGTGTTGGTCTGTGGGGTGTCTGGCTGGTGGGTTGTGAGGTGTCAGGATGTTGGGGTGTGAGGGCTGTGAGGTGTTGGGCTGTAGGTGTCAGGGTATTGGGCTGTGAAGTGTTGAGCTGTGGGGGCTGTGAGGTGTTGAGGTGTGATGTGTTGAGGTGTGAGGTGTTGGGCTGTGGGGGCTGGGAGGCGTTGGCTTGTGTGGTGTCAGGGTGTTGGGGCTGTGAGGGCTAGGAAGTGTTGGGTTGTTGGGCTGTGGGGGCTG
>NW_008688890.1:0-445 GCF_000695815.1 Acanthisitta chloris | reverse complement strand
GTTGGGCTGTGGGGGCTGTGAGATGTGAGGTGTTGGGCTGTGGGGGCTATGAGGTGTGAGCTATTGGGCTGTGAGGTGTTGAGGTGTGAGGTATTGGGCTGTGAGATGTGAGGTGTTGAGGTGTGAGGTGTTGGGCTGTGGGGGCTGTGAGGTGTCAGGGGCCCCGAGCAGCACTCTCTGCATCCGTGGGACCCTCGCACAGCCCCTGACCCACGTGGTCGGGGCTGGCCGAGACCACGCCCATAGCCACGCCCCCGCCTCAGGTCTGCTATGATTGGTTGGCACGAACCAGCACCACGCCCACTGACTATCAGGAAGTACATTGGCTAGAACAGTCCCATGGGCGCGGCCATTTTGTTCCGACCGCCATCTTAGGGTGGGGGCCGCCATTTTGCTAGACGTCACACAGCGATGATTGGCTGGCGCCAATCACGTGACAACGCCA
>NW_008688889.1:1208-1889 GCF_000695815.1 Acanthisitta chloris | reverse complement strand
ATTAGTTCTGAAATCGTTGTCACCTTTTTATCAACAGTCAGCTGCAATTTTACTACTTCAATGTGGTGTGACAAGAACCTATCTTATACTACTGGACTACGCATTTTGATGTAGAACATCTCATGCTTCTCCTCTAAAGTGACATGGTGCTCTCTACCAAAATGTAGATGATAAAAACCTCACGTTCTATTCCTGGTTTATTCCAGGATCTCTGTGCAATTGTTGAAATGTTAATAAACTAACAGAGGCTGACGATGATGAAAGTCATCCCTAGCTTCACTGTGCAGTTGTAATAATGCTAACCACGAGCAGCTGTGAATGTTAAAGACCATACTATTCCTGAGAACTGCTATGAATGATTTTGCTAGTCTTTGACAGAAGAATTTACTCTATTTAATCTCACTAAAGAAGAGACACAAACTACGAAGTAACATAACTGTTCACTAACATGAGTTGAGATTAAAGTGTGCATATTTCACCCCACCTGGAGTCCTGCACACAGCTCTGGTGTCCCCAACAGCAGAAGGACATGGAACTGTTGGAGCAAGGCCAGAGGAGGCCACGAAGCTGATCAGAGCACTGGAGCACCTCCCCTACGAGGACAGACTGAGAGAGTTGGGGCTGTTCAGCCTGGAGAAGAGAAGGTTGTGGAGACCTCAGGAGAGGTCAGACTGCCAGGAG
>NW_008688889.1:0-1070 GCF_000695815.1 Acanthisitta chloris | reverse complement strand
GTGTTCACAGCCAGGTTGGCTAAAGCCTTGAGCAGCCTGCTCTGGTGGGAGGTGTCCCTGCCCAGGGCAGGGGGTTGGCGCTGGATGATCTCTAAGCTCCATTCTAACCCCTGAGCATTTTTGACAATATGCTATGCTCTGTATTTCTCAAATATATTCAGAGTAGAAATATCACAGTTGTTATACTTCATATCATTACTTGACATGCCAGAAGAGATCCTGGTTTGCCCACCCAATGTGATCTCCAACCCCACCCGAGACCACACAGTGTTCCTGGCTTTCAGACACAAACACACACAGAGTTATTGTAAAACACCATTAAAAAGAAAACTGCCTGAATAATTTGCCAGAAGATAAATTATTTCTGAACAAATAGCATTACATACTTATCTTTCAGGCTACAACATTGCAACCCATTAAGTTTTTCATCAATTTCTAGCAGCCACAAGCAGCAATGTGTTTGCACAGGGATTAAGTTTTAGAAGCAGAGGTTTATAAAGAGTTTTAAGAGGGAGACTAGAGCATTATCACTTCCTCTCACTCTCAGTTCTTAAAATCCACCTTGCTCCTGACTACAGACAGAAGTGCAATGCATGTACCTATGTTCAGATTGCTCAGCTCAAGTAGTACAGCCTTTGGGGGAAAGAGCTTTTTTTGCAGTTCAGTTTTTCACAGACATACAAAAGTGTAACATGACTAATACAGGCTTATTTTGCTTAGTGGCTCAAAGGTTGACCACTATACAGAAAATATAACTAGATGTGTGCGAAGAGCTCACGAGCAGGGAAGACACAGAACACTCAACATGAGATCCTGCTAACGCCTTCAAACTTTATTTCTTTGCCAGGGTTCTTTTATACACATTTCTATAATGTATGCCTACGTGTCAAACTTTAACAGGTGAACAGACAGCAACAACGTTCGCATGCTCCTCCCAGGAGCAGTCACTTCTGCATCTATTTTTAACCAGAACTTGTTTTGCTCAACCCAATGTTGCACCGAGGTCGCTGTGTCCTTGTCCCTGACTGACTGCTGTTTCCCAACGGTGCTGCTCCTGCTTGGGCTGGCAG
>NW_008688888.1:0-426 GCF_000695815.1 Acanthisitta chloris | reverse complement strand
TGTGGTTAGTGGAGATGAGTCCCAGTCACAGAGGTCTATGGTGAGTTGGATACAATCCCTGCAGGAGCAAGTGAAGAGGCAGAATTTATGATCAAAACCAGGTGAATTGAACACTTGCCCTGTACTTAACTCGTTGGCCAAACATGGCAGGTGTCTTCCCAGGGCAAGAATTAATCCAGGATAAGGTTACTGACATCTGCCTTGATCCAGCACCAACACTCCTGTTCCAAAAAGATCTGATTTATTTGCATTAGATGCAGCTGGGAAATATGTAGGCCACCTTCTTTGGGGAGTAGGGATGTATCCAGACAGTGCAGTGCAGGGTGATTGACTCCTGCTGGGGAGTCATCAGGATCCTCAAATTTCACACTGCTCAATAAACATGGAATATGGAATGTATATAAGGTAATAAAGTAATAAAGATAT
>NW_008688887.1:0-352 GCF_000695815.1 Acanthisitta chloris | reverse complement strand
GACAGCGGAAGGGACGGTCAAAGGTCACGGATTGACCACCAGCCCCAGGACAGCGGGTGATGGTTTGGGCACAGCTGAGGGACAGAAGATGGCAGAGACCCCCAGGACACTCAGGGGTCATTTCTTGACCGGCAGCGGCGCGGGAATAGCGACCGGTGTGGGGACAACCAAGGACGTGGGGACGGCTGAGGGTCAAGGGGTGGTCAAGGGGATGGTCAAGAGTTGGAAGACGGTGGAGGGACGAGGGACGATGGGGACACAGGGGTTGGTGGGTGACCACGAGGCCGAGGGTCAGCGCCCAACGAGGCTCTCTGGGTCCACCACCACCCCCCAAGTGACCATGACCTCCTCA
>NW_008688886.1:4635-6293 GCF_000695815.1 Acanthisitta chloris | reverse complement strand
CCACTGCCAGCGCCAGCCCCCTCCCGGGCACAGCAGTCGGGTGCCAGACGACGGCTCTTGTCCCGGGCGGTGATGATGCCCGGCCAGCGGTGACGCCCGGCCGGCAGCCACTCTCACCCGCCCGCCCTGCTGGAAGCGGAAACCAGCCGACCGCTGCTTCTCCGGACAGCGTGCGGGAAGAGGAGCGAGCTATGCTCCTCGGGAATGGGCAGCGAGAACTGGGCAGCCTCAGGCTCCCCTTGAACTAAAGTGCCCTTAGATCCGCAGGCCAGGCAGTGAGGCGACTTCAAAATGGCATAAGCAAGAGCTGATGGAAGTGAAAGCAAGCCAGCATTAAGCATTTCATTAAGAAATCTATCTGTCTCTCTGTCTGCGTCCCTGCCTGTCTGCTATCTGTCTGCTACCTCCGCCACAATTACATATTGACTGGACAGGGCTGCCTAGTATCTCGGTATTTATCTAGTTACTCTTATTTCTATTATTTAGTGCATTGCTTAAAGGAGACGGTGCTTTTGAAGAGGCGAAAAGTGAAAAGATCCAAATGGAGGGGGAGAGAGGGGAGATATAAAAATGATCGCTCAAATATAAACACATCAATAAACACAGTGCGCAGCATCCTGCGAGGATCCATTTGAACTGCTCGCGTCTGGATTCTTTCTGTGACATATGTCTGGCTTTATATTTTAAATGGTAATCAGACCTCGGGAAGAATCCAGCGTTAACTAAAGCATTAGGAACTGCAACCGCACAATCAATCCTCCCAGAGTGGCACTGCTCCCTAAGAGATTCCTCAGCGCAGCAGCGAGCATTTTATCTCCAGGAAAATTAAGCCCAGTCTGGCGTCGTGGTGGTGATGTTAGGCTGGAAGCAGCCCTCTTCCTTGGTAGTTTAAAGCGGGAGGCACCAGGCTCCTTTACGGTTTCAAATGATCCGTGATAAACAATAACATGTCTTTTATTTCTTAAAAAAACGAGACAATCAAATAAAATGAGCACAGCCTGAGCATAAAACACCGGGCGAGCCGTGGCTTTATTAATTTCGTGAGACACACAGGCTGTGCAGGGAGGTGAGCAGGCATTGCTGCCGGAAAGCCCAACCGCGGAGGGAGAGGAGCGACAGTAAAAGCTTCATCTGGACACCGCTTCAGCCTAGGTATAATAAACATCAGGACCGTCGGGCTATTTTATAGTGGTGTGTGCGATAAGAAGGGAGCAAAACTTGAAGCCAGTACCAGCGCAGCCCGCTCCTTCCCCTTCCCGGGAGTGCGGCTCCCTCCTGGGTGCAGGCGCTCGCCCATGTGGTCGAAGCGCGCGCGCCTGTGTGTATGGAAATCCATATTACACATTAATATACATCTATCTTCCAAATTCAGAGGTCGACCTGAGAGCAGCTCTGTGCATACGAAACCAGACGGGGAGGGGTTGCTGGGGAGGCCCGGGCTTCCATTGGCTCGCCTGCCGTGGTGCGGGGGTATCTCTCATCATATTCAGCATGTTTTGCACAAGAAATGTCAGCCAGAAAGGGCTATCTGCTCCCTTCGCCAAATTATTCCACAACAATGTCATGCTCCGAGAGCCCGGCTGCAAACTCTTTTTTGGTAGACTCCCTGATCAGCTCGGGCAGAGGGGAAGCGGCGGGAGCAGGAGGCGGAGGCGGAG
>NW_008688886.1:0-4451 GCF_000695815.1 Acanthisitta chloris | reverse complement strand
GGATGGAAGGGTGGCTAGAACCCCCCCGGTCCTGTCGCATGGAAGAGCCGGAGAGCCAGCAGGCCACCTCGTGCTCCTTCGCTCCAAGCATTAAGGAGGAGAGCTCCTACTGCCTCTATGACTCAGAGAAATGCCCCAAGGGCTCGGCCGGCACAGACCTCGCTCCCTTTCCCCGGCTGAGCGCCGAGGTCAGCTCGGCCGGCGGCGGCGGTGGGGTCCCGGTCCCGGGCTATTTCCGCCTCTCCCAGGCTTATGGCACCTCCAAGAACTACGGCGCGGGGCCGGCCGGGGCTGCCCCCTTCCCTCCGCAGCCCCCCGGCCGCTTCCAGACGCCTCCATCTTTGCCTCCCGTCCCGGACGCGGGGAGGAAGGAGGACGAGGAGCGTTCCCCCAGCCCTTTGGCGTGCGTCACCCAGAGGGAGGACGAGACTCAGGCTTCATCTTCCACCGCAGAGGAGCTCTCTCCAGCTCCGTCAGAGAGCAGCAAAGCTTCTCCCGAGAAAGATCCCGTAGGTAAGCGAATGATGATGGTGACGGTGATGATTAAAAAGGGAAAAAAAAAAAAGAAAGAAAAAAAAAAGCTGTTGCGGATCAGAGTGGCATCGCGATGTGAAAGGAGGATCCCAGCTGCCCCGCGGGGCTGCCAAGAAGCGCTGCTCAGACTGACCTTGTGAACTTTGTAATATTCGGGCATGGGGTTGCCGTAAAAATTAATGTCCATCCTATAGTTTAAAACCCTTAGAGCCTCCGCTATGGGCAACTTTAGCCTGCATGCTGCTTAAACATATAGAAAAACAAGATCAATCTTTCCCCTGTGATGTGAAGTTGCCTACCAGATAACAGAGATGTTTGTAAAGCATCCAAAATAAGCAATAAGCAGTGCCAATAAATAAACCTATTAACGCGGTAAGTTATATTTTACGATCCAGAATGCTTTTCGGAATAACAGCCGCGCTGAAATGTGCCATCTATGAGCTGCTATCAAATTAGACTGATGAATGCACCGCGAATATCCTTCAGCGTCTACACTAGATAACAGAGCTGTTATTTATACATTTCCTTATTTATCTCCCTTTCGGGTCCCCATGGCAAAAAACTAATTCCCCTTCCCCGGGTGGCAGACTTTTCAGGAGCTTCTCTCCGTCCATATGTCAGATGCCCTGTTATTCCTTTCAGGCGCCCCATTGGAAAAAATATTTTAAAAAAAAAATAAAAAAAAAAAAGAGGGAAAGAAAAAAACTACTAGAGAGCCAACCCCAAACCACTAACCACTCCGAGCCATCAAGGGATCGGTGTTGCCTCTTTCCCGGCCAGTTCCATTGATAGGAATAAACACATTGAAAAGTTTTTATTATTACTGTAGTTTTTCTTCCCCTAAGTGTTGGAAAAGAGAGGGCCGTGTCGAAGCACTCCGAGAAGGCAGGGGCTGAAGGCAGGGAGCCTTTGGCTCCCCAGCTCACCTCGTTTACACCTCCAGAGCACACTTAGAAAGTTCGGATCCGGAGGCTTTGGGGTTTTTTTGAAAGCAGGTGCCTGAGGCGTAGGAAATAAGACTCCAGGCCGTTCATCAAGCTGCCCCCAGTAACAGTGGGCTCGGAGTGGCCGACAGGAAGAGGGTAGAAGCCTGTTTTGGGGTGTCAGAGATGAACTACATGGCGGGACACACTTCCTCGACGGTGGCTGTCCGGTGCTTTTTGAGTAGTGGCAGTCTTTTTCCGGGTAGATTCAGCCCCTTTGGGAAACCGCTTTGAAGCTCTCGGTTCCCACAAGGATACCCCACATTCCAACTCCCCGCAGCTGGTGGAGCGAGCTGACTGTACACACACACAGACGGATACACACAGAAGCTCCTTCCACCCTTTCCCCCCAGCTCTTTGCCTCCTACCCGCTGGTAACGTCCATTTTTTACTTTCTCAAAACTAGGCAATTCAAAAGGAGAAAATGCGGCAAACTGGCTCACGGCAAAAAGTGGCAGAAAGAAACGGTGCCCCTATACCAAGCATCAAACTCTCGAGCTGGAAAAGGAGTTTCTATTCAATATGTACCTGACTCGTGAGCGTCGCCTAGAGATCAGCCGCACAGTCCACCTCACAGACAGACAAGTTAAAATCTGGTTTCAGAACCGCAGAATGAAACTGAAGAAAATGAACAGAGAGAATAGGATTCGGGAGCTCACAGCCAACTTTAATTTCTCTTGATGAACCTATAAACACATCTTTATGGTTTAAAGAGCCAGTATCATTTTCCTAGGCTATAGTAATCCACACCTGTATGGATTAACCATTTTAGACGCTCTCAATATGTCCTTAACCTCTTAAGAGTACTAAACTAAAGCAACGCTAATGCACAAAATGCCGTGCGTGAATCTCCCCTCTTCTTTCAGTCTTCCCCGGGGCCGTTGTGTTCCTCTAAGCTTTGAAACACAAAAATAACAATTTCAGGAGCTGCAAATATGTTTTCCCCTATGTCTCTTCTGAAAAGTAAACAATTTTGGCTAAAGGTACATTATTTTAAATTAAAAGTGCTGACTAAAGCAACGCTAATGCACAAAATGCCGTGCGTGAATCTCCCCTCTTCTTTCAGTCTTCCCCGGGGCCGTTGTGTTCCTCTAAGCTTTGAAACACAAAAATAACAATTTCAGGAGCTGCAAATATGTTTTCCCCTATGTCTCTTCTGAAAAGTAAACAATTTTGGCTAAAGGTACATTATTTTAAATTAAAAGTGCTGTAACTTGGACTGAATGTAGCTGCACAATGAAGAATTTAAGCCTTGCCATATTTCTATATACTTAGAGCTTCCTCCCCTCTGTTTTCCTTTTCTCCCCCTCCCCCTTTTTTCTTCGAAAAGCAGGACTTACAATAATGAAATGCAGGCATCCTTTAAAAGGACTTCACGGGAACGGGTGTTAAGAGGGGTTCTTTTCTTCTTTTTTTTTTAAAAAAAATTTAATTTACCTTAGAAGTCAATATTACAGCTTTAAAATTGGCCAGGAAAATGAAATCTCTTCTCTTTAAAGGTATAAAAGAGTTCGTTTTGCTCATGGACTAAATTATTACACTTACCTCCGAATTTCTCTTGCTGGTTGTAGATATTTACTTAATGTAGTTTTGCTTAAATATGTGGAATTAGTGATTTTTGTTTTGTGTCTATAAGTAACGTTGCCGTTGGTAACGCATGACAAGCACACAGAAATTCCCCCTTGAGAAGAAAATTGTCACTTTTTTCCTCACTAATTTCACTGAAAAGTATATATCCTGAACATAAGAAAGACTTTCTGAGCCAGAGTCTGAGATGGCGAGGGAGAACGTGTTCGTCCTCCTTTATACTGTGAAGTTACATGCATTAAAGGGTCAAACATATAGGTGAAAAATTTAAAAAGAAAAAAAAGGGGAAAAGCTATAAATACAGATATGGATAAATGTCTATTATTATTAAAATGCCGATACTGTTTTAAGCAAATGCATTCTATCGTTATTATAAATGTTAGTTCTAGCTATATCTAGTTCTTACCTTAAATCGGAATAAATTAATATTGTAATGCTGCTGTGCGTGAAAAAGACGATGTTTATGTTCTCATAGAAGAATAAAAACCCGTGGAATGAATCCTTTTAATTTTACCTCTTTTTGTGACTGTTTATCCTCAGGTTCTACTTTATGTCTTCAAGAACTTTTACAACAGGAATAGTTGCCTAAACCCCCTGCAATTACTTTAGGAATCTATTTAAATATTACCTAGACGGTCGTAATTTGTCTGGGCCATATAGCGATGGTGCTCTAAGGTTTGTCGGCTTTTGTTCAGTTTTATGACTTGCTAGTATATCTGGATTGTTGCTGTCTTGAACGAGTGGTTTCAGTTGACTGAGGAGCTGCATAGACTGAGGAAGCAAATTACTATTAAGGTTTTCCCACTGCCCCCTCCCAGAAACACAACTTTTTTTTTTTTTTTTTTTTTTTTTAATCGAGCACCTACGAGTGTGCGGAGATCTTTAACTCCAGAGGACATTGACAAAATTCTAGTTTTATCTCAGGGCTGAGAAGAAATCGTAAAGGTGAGCTTATGGGGAGGTGGGGGGACCCCAGCCTCTCCTCCCTGTCAGCGTGCCCCTCCAGACAAAGCTATTCCCTACCTGGCTGCATGTGGAAGAGCTTATTTCACCCAGGCTGCTTTTTTTCTGCCTTTTTTTTTTCTTTTCATCTTCCCTTCCTTGATGCATGTTTAGCTAATATAGTCTTGCACAAAGAGAAGTCAAAAGGAAGACTGGAAGAAAAGCGACAGCTAGTGCTTCCCTGCAAGGATATATGTATGCCGGGAGGAGGGGGGACAGATTTTGAACCCGGGCTTCTGAGTAGACGTCAGCTTTTCATGATGTAGCATTGTCGTGCACGGCCTTTTTTTTTCCCCGATTGCATCTGCATGGAAAGGCGAAAGCTGCCCGCGCGCGTATATGTGG
>NW_008688885.1:0-2516 GCF_000695815.1 Acanthisitta chloris | reverse complement strand
AGGTGAGGGGTGGGACACGGTGTGTTAGGGGACAGGTGAGGGGTGGGATACACTGTGTTAAGGGACAGGTGGGTGATCGGACACGGTGTGTCCTGGGACAGGTGAGGGGTGGGATAGTGTGTTAAGGGACAGGTGGGACACGGTGTGTTAAGGGACAAGTGAGGGGTGGGATACAGTGTGTTAAGGAACAGGTGAGGGGTAGGATACACCGTGTTAAGGGACAGGTGGGCGGTGGGACATGGTGTGTCCCGGGACAGGTGAGGGGTGGGACACGGTGTGTTAAGGGACAGTTGGGGGGTGGGATACAGTGTGCTAAGGGATAGGTGGGTGGTGGGACACGGTGTGTCCTGGGGCAGGTGAGGTGTGGGATACAGGAGTGGGGGGTGGAACACGAGGGTGTCCTAGGACTGCTGTGGAGTGGGACATAGTGTGTCCCTGGAAAAGTGGGGGATGGGACATAATGTGTGTTAAGGGACAGGATTGGGGTGTGACATGGTGTGCCCTGGGTCAAGTGAGAGGTGGGACATGGTGTATTAAGGGACAAGAGTGGCAACACATGATGTGTTAAGGGACAGGAGTATAGGGGAGCATGGCCTGTCCCAGGACAGATGGGCAGAAGCCGTGGTGTGCCCTGGGACAGACATGGCAGAGGAGATGGGAGTCTGGGTGTGGCATTTTGGGTCTGGGGTCTTTTAGGTGTAGAGCAGTGGGTGCAGCCCTGGGGCCAGCAGTGTGGGTGATGCTGTGTCTCAGGGCCACCTTCTGCAGGGATATGGTGTCACAGGGTGGTGGCTCAGACCTTGAGGATCCTCTTGTCCCATCATTGCCCCTGGGGCATCCTACCCACGTGCCATGCTGCCAGAGGAGGGAGCCCTTCTGCAGGTGTGAGGTCTGTGAGTGCCTGTGGGATGGGGATGGGGCAAGATGGGACTGGATGGGATGGGGCACCTGCAGTGCCCTCCCAGGGCAGGGAGTGCCCCAGGCTATTGCCCCATCTCCCAGCTCTCAGAGTTGTTCCCTTGAGAACTAGAACCTCTACGCCACCTGAGGAAGGCTGGCTGTGCCAGTTGCCCCATGGGACTGGCCCATGCCCAGACAGCTGCCTTCACTCCATGGCAGCCTCATGGCAGCAACTTATGCCCACAAGGGCCCCCCCCCATCTCCTTTTTTTTTCCCCACTCTCTCCACACTCCTTATACTGGCACCAACACACCTGAGTGGGGGCAGCCAGGGATGCTCTAACTCAGAAGGGCAATGCCAGGAGAGGTTCAGCATCCTCCATGGGGTCTGTGGGCCTATGCCCGTGGGCCTGGCCTGGCAGGAGCAGGGTTGTTCCCGTGGGAGCAGGCTGCCGTGCTAATAAGGCTGCGCTAACGAGCTGGCAACGAGCCCGGGCCTGGGGCCGGCAGAGGGGAGCAAGGGGCCAGGACTGGGGGGGCCAAAGTGGCTCACCCCCACTCCACACTGGAGAGGGCTGGGGACCTTGGGCTGACCCTGGGGGTGCTGGGAGCACCTGCTGCCCTGGCACCAAGCACAAGATGCCCTAGCACCACTTCCACTGGATCCCTACTTCCATAGGAGCCCCACTCTCCAGGGATACTACTGCCACAGCAGTCCTGCTTCCCAGAGAACCTGCTCCCACACGTCCCGCTGCCCAGGGATCCCACTCCTTGGGGGTCCTGCTCCCACATGTCCCACTCCTTGGTGTCTTGCTCCCATGCATGTCCCACTGTCCTGGGGGTCCTACTCTCACAGGTGTCCTACTCCCTGGGGATCACACTGCCCAGGGGTCCTGTTTCCTTGGGGTCCAGCTCCCACAGGGGTCCTGCTTCCACGGGGGTCCCTGTGCATCTGTGTCTGTGCTGTCCTGCCGTATGTCCACCATGCAGCTATGTGCACTAACCCTGTCTGTGTGTCCCTGCTGTCCTCACGCACATGCATGCACCCATGTGCATGCATGTCTGTTTGTCTGTGCTGTCTCAGGATGCCATGTGCCAGGTGCCGGTCTGCCTGCCAGCTCCTTGCCCGCCCCAGTGACGCCCGAGACCTGGGCATGTTCACATCTTTATTCTCACTACCAGCCTCCTGCTGCCACCGGCATTCACCCCCACTGATAATTTACAAGTGCCGGGTGGCCACAGGGCAGCCAGGCTGGGGACGGGGACACCAGGGCCACGCTGCAGCCAGCAGCCCTGGGGCAATGGTTAGGGTTCACGGCGGTGCCCCACCCATATGATATGTACATTATACAGAGCTACCCAGAGCAACACAACACGTTAAAAAAGATCTACTCTTATGTACAGTATTTATAAAAAGCATCCCAGCCTTCACCACCCTGTAAAAAAATACATCTCTTATGTACTTCGCTGCAGGACAGACCCCCCAGCCCCGTGCTGCCCACCCTGAAGGGCTGCCCCCTGTGCTGGGAAGGGAGGCGGGGGGTGGGAGAGCCGCTCTCCGGGTTTTGGCATGGTTTGGGGCGTCCCAGCGGCATGGATGGATGGATGGATGGGTGG
>NW_008688884.1:1030-2021 GCF_000695815.1 Acanthisitta chloris | reverse complement strand
CCCCCCACCCCCCCTTTCTCCTTCTCTCTATCTCCTTCCCTTCCCAGAGAAGCCCTGCGAAACATCCCCGTCCTCCGTGCCCCGAGCAGGGGGAGCCCGGTACGCCGGGGACCGGCTTGGTGTAGGGTGGGCAGCCTTAAGCGTCAGGGGAGCGGGAGAGGAAGGTGTCCGGAGCAACCGTCTCCATCCCGTACGGGGCAGGGGTCGCCCCTCCCGGCCGGGGGGTGCCGGGTTTTTTTGGAGGAGCTGAACCGGTGCCCATCCCGCGGCCTCAGGGATCGGGCTGGGGCAGACAGCCCCTGCTTCCTGGGCTGTGTCGCCTCCAAAATAAAAAAAAAAAATTAAAAAAAAAGGAAAAAAGAGAGAGAGAGCATGCTGGCTTCCGCCTCAATCGTCAGAAGTTAAGGTAAGCAGGCCACAAATACGCTGCTATCAGTCGTGAATGGCGGAGTTTATGTCCCAGTGATTTATGACCGTAGACTTAAATGTCGGTTCAAGAAGAGTTCACAAGCTGGGGCTTCCTTCCAGGCAGTGACTGATACCCTTACACTTCGTGTTCAGGCAGCTCTCTCTCTCTCTCTCTCACTCCCCTCTTCCCCCCTTCTCCCCCCACCTTCTCTCAACTCTATCTTTCAGGAAATCTTTCAGGGGGCTGCCTGGTTTTTCGTACTAGAGTCAGAGTTTGGGGCTCGGCTGGGAGTTACAGGGCAAAGATCTGGTGTGCTTGTGAAGGAGGGAAGCAGAAGGAAGGGGTAGGGGAAAGCTGAAGTGGGGAGTGGGAGAAACGAAGAGGACTTGCCACCCCCAAGCAACTTTCATCTGCTGTCTCTGGGATGTCTGGGAGGGGGGAGAGGAGTTACTAAAGGGCAGAAACGTGTATTGCACAAACGGAGATGGAGCCGATAAAATGGGCACTGGAAATATTGGGGGCCCATTTGTGCTTGTAAGACCCGGTCCTTTGTCTTCCAGGGGGAGAGGAGAGCTCTTCCCA
>NW_008688884.1:0-911 GCF_000695815.1 Acanthisitta chloris | reverse complement strand
CCTCAGGTTACCCCTGCTTCTCTATAACTTTGTAGGAAGTGATTAACTCGGCGAAGTCAAACGCAGGATCTGATCTTTTTTTTTCCTTGCTGGCAGACAGCCGAAGCTTCAATAATATTTTGCCTTCCGAGTAAAGTTGCCTATTGTCTGCGGGTCGGCGGCTGCGGGAGCAATTCCTGCATCCCCACTCCGCGCTGCCCGTCCTGCCTGCGCCACAAAACTTCCCAGCGGAAGAGGGAAAGCGAAATATTTGATGTCGCGATCATGAAAGGCGAGTGCCTTTGTAAAATCGCCGCTGGCTGATTATTTCCTTTCTCCTCTGGAAGCGGTGTCTATATTCTCTCTTTCAAAGGAATTGAGAAAAATCACACCAGGCCTCTATAGCATTGGGAAGGAGAAGCGAGGAATTGGAAATTGTGTGCATGTCTCAGATCTCAATCGGTTTATTAGCTTAATAGCATCCAAAGAGCTTGATTAGTGCAATAACAGGGTAGCCACCCTGTTGTAGGTGTGTTACCTTCATTTTGTTACGATCTAACAAAGGGAATACTGTTTTCTAACTTGTATAACTTGAAAGGCATAGAATGAGCTCGTTTGGTGCATGTGTTGTGTAAGGCTTTTCGCCCCTAAGCATTTGTCCTCGTTAGATGTTTTTTGGGGAGGGGGGAGGGAAAATCCAGCTGCTTAAGTACAGGGAAAGTGGTAAAAGAAAAGAGAGCTCTTCTGATCTGAAAAGAAGTGGTTATTTGCCAGCAAGGGGGCAGGGGGACGATGAGGAATACAATTCAATTTCTGAGAGCAATGTGTGAGCGTGTAAACAGCTCCTAGATAGGAGGCTAAGCACAGGTCTCTTCTCTCATTAATACGGGCGATTCTTTAATTGGTTATTTTCAGGCAGGTGACCAGTAGAC
>NW_008688883.1:2490-4239 GCF_000695815.1 Acanthisitta chloris | reverse complement strand
TTACCCTGGGCAAGACAACACATGCGGAGGACAGCCTGAGCCCCACGTCGAGAACAACCCCAGGGCAACAAGGACCAAATCACTGCCATAATTAATGTTTTTTTATGGATGGGAAGACTTTCAGTGAGGCAGGAGTGGAGACTGGGAGGGGGCAGAAGGAGGCTGAGCAGGAGCCAGATCAGCCCACTGACAGTGTCTTTAGGAGAAAGGGATAACTAAGAGCCATAAGAGACACCATGTAATGAATTCCCAGCAGCCACTCCTAATTTTAATCGAACTGCCTCCCTTGCAGATTTAACTCAGGTCACCTGCAGCACCACCTCCTCCCTGTCGTCAGCATGTCCCAGCAGCTCCAGCCAGGTAATGCTTTGCAATGAAGGTGGGTAAATGTCTGCTTCTACACAGCTCCTGGAGAGCCAAACAGGGCTGGGGTACCAGCAGCTCATGACTAGTTTTGTGGGGCACGTAAGGGGGTGCAGTGAGTGGCAAAGCATGGCTGCAGGAGGTATCACACCACCAGCCTCCAGCTGGAGGAGAGCAGCTGGCTTCTGCCATGTGCTCAGACCTCTGCAACGGCTCCAGGTGGCAGAAAAGCTGATTTTGTTTGGAGTGAGCAGTGCAAGCCCTCCAAAGGGCTCTTCCTCCATCCAGTAAGGGCTCCAGGCTGTGTTTTGGTTCCAGCCCGCTCCCTTCTGCGTGGCCCCGGGGAAGTGGGCTGCGCCAAGAGCCTAATGGCTTTTCCTTGGCCACGGTCAGGCTGGGCTCCGCCAAGCATAACGCCCGAGATCCAGAGGGGAAAAGTAAAGCAAGGACACGGGATAGCAAAAAACAAACGCAGCTGCAGGAGGAGCAGGAGAAGGAGAGGAGCTGCAGAGCTGCAGACCAGCTGGCCGGTACTTGCCTGGTGCCAGCAAACGCGGCAGGACGCTTCCTCACCAAGCTTTGGGGCTGGTAAGCCTGCCAGCTACAGGCAAACCAGAGGGGAGAAAACATCTTTTTGGGCACAACTCAAGCTGGTTGCAGAGACTCCCTCTAAAGGGGTTGGTTTCTTTATTAACAAAAAGGAAGAAAAAGATCCAAAATGAAATACAGACTGTTCTCCCTGCCACAGGCATGACAAGCCAGAACACGTATTCCTCCGTGCCTTGAACAGATATTTCCCCCCCAAAAACAGAAGTAAAGCAGAAAGGGGTCCTGAGCACTACTTAAACCATGTTGCTCCGCTACAAGGATGCCCATGTGTAAACCCACAGCAGCATCCGTGCTCAACAAAACACAATGTGTTTTATACTCAACTTGAAGCATGTCTTGAACCAGACCTTGCAGTTGGGAGAACTTTTTGTGTGGCTGGATGGGTCATTTTAACCTTCCCCTGGGAGCCAGTAACTTTCTAGACTGCCAGTTGCTTTAAATGGGATTACAGCGGCATTAGGAAGCGATTAGCCTGAACAGGCGATAGGTTTAGTTAAATGACTTGTCCCACGGCCAACTCCCACGGAGACCTCACTAGCTCCAGCACAGGATGGGGACGGCTCCAGCCACTCCAGCTCTGTCACCCAGTGCTGGATCTTGCTTCCCAGGAGGGCAATGGGGCCCTCACATGTGATGCAAGGCCAGCTGAACCCAGCAAAAATTGGGCAATAAAGGCAGGGAGGAGGCGGTGGTAAGAGGCTGTGTTTGGGATAAACCTTCAACCCCTCTCTCAACTCCCTCTTGGCTTTAGGGTGAACCAGAAGCAGCACAGGATTG
>NW_008688883.1:0-2439 GCF_000695815.1 Acanthisitta chloris | reverse complement strand
AGGAAGGTTTACAGAAGGATCCTGGCCAAAACCAGCACAGCTGAGTGAAGCCAGGATACTTCTGGAAATACAGATGGGCATGCTGAGCCCAAACAAGCTCACTCCCTCTCAGCACTGAGAATCGTTGGGATGCCAGAGACAGAGATGCAAATACCTGTTACTCCAGATGCATGCCTGTGTCTCACTTGCCATCCCCTGCCTTGTCTGGGGACGGCAAAGCTCAAGGCAGGAAAAAATAAAATGCAGCCTCCACCAAGCAGGACTTGCAAATTGTTTTGGAAAAATTTGTTTTTTAAGTTTTCACATTTTCTGTGCAAAAAAAGGAGCAAAAAATGGTGTTTCCTTTCCCAAGTCTCATTTAAGTCCATGCAATGCCACTGTGGCAACAGCCACCTCCTCATTCCATGCAGAATTGACAGCAGTTCCCAGGGCTTTAGGGAGTTTCTGGATTTTATCTCCCTTTCAGGAGGCTGGTTTATTATTTATGAACTACTTTGAAGCTGCTCTATTTTTAGGCTGTTTCTTTCTTTCCCCCAACATGGACTGGATGGAGCTCATGGCATACATGAGGGAGCTATCACTGCCACTGCCAGCAGAGAAATCATGTGTTTTTTAAGAAAGGTTTTGCAGCCTTTTGTGCCCCTTGGACACTGATCTGCCTCGGAGTGATGTGCAAGCCGGGTGATTGAGCTGGTGCATATAATTCTGCTCTGGCTGCTTTGGCTATGCCAGGATCAAACCCTGTGGCTGCCCTGAGCTGATGGATATCACCTTCTTGGATACCACTCCAACAAAGATGACAAGAAGGGTGTTTGCAGACAACACTCAGCTCACTGGTGGGCCAGGGAGGTCTCCGAAACCAGGACATTGCTAACTGCCCATGCAGCCCCTCTATTCTTTTGCCTTGTTAACAAAATGTACGTTCTCCAGTGGCTGATTTGGCTCCATCCCAGGTGGGAGCAAAGTCTCCCACTCCCAGGCTCCCTGGAGACACCTTCCGCCTCTCACTTGCAAGCTGCAGCCTGCAGAAGTGCCTGCTCATGCAAAGCCCATTTCAACATTTTATTTTGGAATGCTAACTTGTTATTTTCCTCCAAGATGACATTGTGGTGACCTTTAACTCCTTGAAAAATAAAGAAAATGGGAGAGTGTCAAAGTCAAACAGCATGTTTGCAGCTTGCTGTGCCGGAGCTTCCCAGCTGACCCAAAACAAAGCTTTTTCTTTGTGTTCTGTGGAAGCAGCAAGTCATCCTGCCTCAACTCAAGATGAAAGCACAACATCTGAGCAGGACACACTTTATAGAGTAAAAATAAAAATCAATTTTTTGACCGCTTCTATTTTTACCAGCACTGCTGCTAACCACGGGCTGCGAGACCCACAGCACCACTAACCCCAGCCACTTTGCAAATTAGGACATTTGTTTAAAGAGGGTCAATAACATATAAATGGTCTCGATTGCCCTGGCAGGGTCAGGTCTGAATCATGGCAGGTGCCAAGTTTGTGCCAGGGACACACACCCTATTCCCACGCCAGGCTGCCAGGAAACCCTCCCCTCCGCTGCAAGGTGCTGCTGCCTTCTCCCCAAACATCCTGGCAGGAGTTGAGCTAAGGAAACAGTACAGAAACATTGCAGATTTCTCCAGGAGGCATCTCCAAACACATACAAGAGGAAGCAATTAGGATAGCAAATTAAGGGAGAAATTTCTTCTCTGCAAAAAAGCTGTGGGGGCAGAAAAACCCTCCGTGTGCCCACTCTGCAACCCCCTGCAGGGAAACACCCCCGAAAAGGGGACTTTGCACGAGGGGACAAGTTACGCCTTTTCCAGGAGTTTAATTTCCCTTTGAGGGGTCTGCAGCAGCACCAGAGTTCTCTGAAGGGTTTTTTGGAGTCACTGCTCCACCCCCTTGGAACTGACCTGGAGCAGGTGGGACAGGTGGGGACACCTGGCGACACTGCTGGCACAGGGTGCAGAGCCGGTCCCAGCACACTGACTCCACATGGATCAAAGGCACCGACTGCTGCCAAGTCCTGTGGATCCCCCCAAACACTCCACCAGATCACTCCAAGGCACTGGGTTTATTCCTGTAATGCTCAGTCCACCCTGGGGTGAATGTGAGTGCCCCCGAGCCAGGGCAGCACTCTGCCTTAGCAGGGGCAGCAGAGAGGACACGGTGCCTCCTTCCTGGAGCACCCTCACCTTCACTGTGACCACAACAGGGACCAGCACGCTGCCCGGGCAGAGGGGCTCAGGAGGAGGCTGTGCTGGGGGGGAGCTCTCTGCCCCTCCTGCAGAGTGGCAGATTTGCTGTGCGGCTGCTGCGAATTCCCCAGCAGCTGTTGGTTACCGACAGGCCTGGCCGGGAGGCAGCTCATCCCGCTGGGGGCGAGGTGCCCGGGTACATACCTGTCCATTGCTCCCTGGGGATCCCAGCCTGCC
>NW_008688882.1:21996-22250 GCF_000695815.1 Acanthisitta chloris | reverse complement strand
CGAGCGCGGGGCCCGTCGGGGCGGAACACACCTCCGAGAGCATCGAGTCCAACCTGTGGCCGAACACCACCGTGTCCACTAGACCGTGGCACTGAGCGCCACGTCCAGTCTCTGCTTAATTTTTCGGTCACTCCACCATCTCCCTTGGCAGCGCACTCCAGTGTCTAACCACCCCTTCTGT
This sequence comes from Acanthisitta chloris, assembly GCF_000695815.1. Lineage (NCBI taxonomy): Eukaryota > Metazoa > Chordata > Aves > Passeriformes > Acanthisittidae > Acanthisitta > Acanthisitta chloris. The sequence continues at coordinate 22,069 of NW_008688882.1, read as the reverse complement.
GCAGAAATCCTAATGTCCAACCTCAACCTCCTCTGGCACGGCTTGAGAATCTACCATCTTGTCCCGGCCTAAC
>NW_008688882.1:16875-21913 GCF_000695815.1 Acanthisitta chloris | reverse complement strand
CTGGCTAGAACTGACCCCCTGGCTGAACTGAACCCTGTCGGCTGGAACTGACCCCCAAACTGAACTGAACCCCCTGGCTGAAACTGAACCCTCTCGGCTAGAACTGATCCCCCAGCTGAACTGAACCCCCTCAGCTGGAACTGACCCACACCCACACCTCTCTGCCCCTGCTCCTGCCGTGTCCCACCTGTGTGCATGGCCCCTGGGGCTGCACCCTTCATTGCCCCCCTGGCCACACACACACCCAGCACCTGTGGGTGTTTTGGGGTTTATACCTTACATCCATGTCCCCTTATACACAGCCTAGTACTGCTTGTGTGCCCACATTCCCAGTCCCAGCCAGCATGAGCCCATATACCCCTCAGTCTCCTCACACCCATTCAGCTTTCACCCACTCTTACACCCACTGATGCTGCTTCACACACAGAATCATTCCTGCATCCCACGTCCACACCCCAGGCCTCCCCTTTCCATTTCTACATCCCTTCTCCTTTATCACACACTCCTCAGCCCTCCTCATGCTCCTCATACAGCTACATGCCCCTTGAGTACAGTTAATAGAACATGAGGCATATCCTGCTCTGCCCTGTCCTCCCATGTCCCAATCCCTTCAAACTCATACTGTGTTTCTGGTCGCCATCACACACAGGGACTACATTCCTCTCCAGCCGTGACTTCCCTCTAAACCCCTTGTTGCCTTCCAACAACCATCCCTGTCACTCAGGCACTGGACACTGCAGTGTCCCTTCGAGTTCCCCAGTCCCTTCTCCCTCCTTTGCTCTTCAGGAGCATATTCCTTTCCACATACCAAGGCCCCTTCTACTGTGCAACCCTTGGCTCTGTGGCTTGCTCCCCATCCTCTCTCTTTCCAGACCCCATCACTCTCTTACCTACAACCACCAGCACTGTGACCCCAGCCCCTAGGACTTGCCTCTGTGCTGCAGCAGTCTCAGGCTGGCTGGCTTCCCCTCTGGACACCTTGCCAGCACCCAAGGGGCGCCAAGGAACTGTCTCCATCAGCAGTTTCCTGGAACTGTGGCTGAGAGCAAAGCTAGGGTGGATGGAGCTTCGGGAACACCCAGCACCAGGAAGGGCGAGAACTGCCTCACACCATCCTGGATTAGAAGGAACAAATGCAGAGGAAGCACCACACCATGGGCCTGGCACAGGGCATGAGACTAATTATTACCCCTCAGCACCAGACTCACCTGCTGTAGGAAAAGGAGCCAGGGACATTTTACAGGGAACAGAGCCAATCTCCTCAGGCTGGCAGGCAGGCTGAATTAAGCGCTTCCTCATGCATGAGAGAGTCCTGCAGGCATTACTAGCAATTACCCGGGCAGCACTGCTAGACTGGGTGAAGAATCTGACATTAAACTGAAAAAATTCAAGGGAAGTCCGCAGGTGAGCAGAAGTTCTAAGAGGCATGATGCTCTCACGTTTCCACATCAGCTCTTGAAAGATTGCCACTTCCTCGTGCTCAGAGCTCTGTGGTAAAAGTTGGTGTACCTGGAAAGAAGAATCCAGGTCAGGAACGGAAAAGTTTAGTTTAAGATGCTTCTTCCTGTGTCAGAGGTAATCTTTAAAGTATTTTTGCAACACCTCCCTGCCCCAAAACCAGGCACATATGAAAGAATCCCAGTCTGCCACTGACAGGGCTACTCTCTTGTCCACCTCCCAGCACAGGTGGATACACCTCTGAGCGGTATTGTACACGAGACACCTTTGTTACCAAAACAGCCATTTTCAGTAGTGCTGAGCTCCCAGGGGAGCACATACAGCCCAGGGGAGGGGTGCCACATTGCCCCCAGGGCAGTAGTAGATGAAATCTCATTGTTACTGCTGCCTTTTCTTTTGAAACAGGCCAAGTGACCAAATAGACTCAATAGACCAATTTAACAGCTCACAGAGGCCTTGTGCTGTATGACTCACTGAATGAATGGAAGAACACTGAGTCAAAGAAGTTTCAGTAGGCAATTGTGCTGAGCACTCCAGGACCACAAGGAAGAGTTTCTGAACAGCCTGTTGGCTTATGTCTGCATCTAAAAATTGTAGCATTTATAGCATTGCTTCTCCTTACAGAGTAAACAGGCTCCAGACACTCTACAGCCAAAAGCAGAGGTACTTTAGTTCCATCACTTACACCTTTATGCAACACAAAACCATTATCTTCTTCTAAAAGGCTCACACTATTTCTAACTGAGGTTATGGGCTTGATACAGAAACACCAGGTGATATCCAACCATTCATCCATGTCAGATGGGAAGTCAGACAAGTTGATTCCTACAGCCTTAGAAAAAACACTGCTTACATTGCTGAAAAAGATGGGTAGCAATGATTGCACATTCAAGGTTGTTCTCAAAGGCATTCTAGACTTCCAGCCAAATAGAAATCTTGACTCATAGCAACAGAAAGCATCCAGCCCTCCCTGTGCTTAAACAATGCAATTAATGGTCCTTCAAAAAGTACACACTTACCTGCCCATAAGGATGCTGCACCATGCCAGAACTCCACCTTGGAGAGTATCAAGTGTCCTAATTTGTGTGTTTGTATTGGTCCTAATCAAGTGGTCTCATTTTTTTGCCACTCTGTTCTTGGCACCTGTAAAACCACCCGACTGCACACACCAGTGAGGCCTGAAGGGTAAGGATATGTGGCCATAGAGCAACATTCTCCCCTTGAATCTTAACCCCTGGGTAAGAAAGCAGCTCATACCATGAAGAAGTTGGAGCAACTGAGGAAGGAATGTGGAGAAACCAAAAGTGGAATTGTTACTTGGCACAAAGAACCCAAGAACTTCTAGCAAAACTGTTGGAGAATGGCTAAGAGAGCGGGGACATAATCCTGGGAATGCACCTGGGGAAGGCTAAAAAGAGCAAGGACACAGTCCCCTGGGAACGCACAGACACAGTCCTGGGAACACACCTGGGAATGCAGTGTACAAGCAAGGCTCTGGAGATAGTAACTTATATATAGATAGGGAGTAACTCAGCTTGGCAGATGGTAGGGGCAAGTTGTCCTTGAAGGTGAGGAGTCGGGTCGGCCACTTGCTTCCCTGCGCGGAACTTTCCCTTTCCCAACACAAAACTGAGCCATTTACAGCACTGCACATTCAACTTATTTTTTTAAGCCATCTTTACATTGCAAAAGGAAAAAAAAAATCCGAGATTTTAAAATTACCCAGTCTTGCAGCTGGTTTGTAAATGGTTTTACTAAGAGCTCTGTAGCTGTCCTTCCCCCTCTCTGCCAGCTTCCCTGCGCGGAACTTTCCCTTTCCCAACACAAAACTGAGCCATTTACAGCACTGCACATTCAACTTATTTTTTTAAGCCATCTTTACATTGCAAAAGGAAAAAAAAAATCCGAGATTTTAAAATTACCCAGTCTTGCAGCTGGTTTGTAAATGGTTTTACTAAGAGCTCTGTAGCTGTCCTTCCCCCTCTCTGCCAGTTCCTACTCCCCAGCATCAGGAGGGCATGATGCAGTGTCTAACAGTCATTGTCGTGACAAATGGCAACAGGTTTAATTCGATTTAAGGCTCATCTTTGCAACGTAATCCTGTACAAAACCAAATCTCACCCATTTCTAAGTTCAGAAATTTTAATACACCGTTCTCTAGTTGTAAGGTCATGTGTTATCACTGAACACTTACACTGATTCAATGCTGTGCTGACTTCTTGTCTATTGTGCTCTTAAAACCTCTTGAGGAGAAAGTAGCAGTGAGTTTAGCTTACATGTGAAGCCCTGCTCAGACATGCACCACAACTGGAGACATACAATTCCAAGTCAAACAAAGCAAACAAGCCAGTAACACCAGGATAGTTTTTATTTGCTCCCTGAATTAAATATTGGCAGATACAGAAAATTCAGATACCAACTATTTCCCCAACATTTACAAGACTGAGTTTGCAACGTCAGAAAACAAGGACATTTATGCACAATCCTGGCAACTGATAGTGTGAGTGCACAAGATTGCCCTGCCTGAACGTCAGTTTTTAAGAGGCAGTATCCCTGGTCTCCAGCATCCAACGCTGTCCCCTCACTGACAAAATCGTGGCACCACGGAACGGCCAAGTAAATATCCTGAGTGGGCAGCTCCAGTGCATTTCCCCCTGCAAAGGATTTATTCCATGCTCCTCCTGAAGGGGCAGAGGCAAGGTCAGCACATCCAACAAATAACCCACCTGTGCACACAAGGTGACTCTCACTGTGCCCTTTTTGCTCTGTTCTTTGAGAGCAGGGAAGAACACAGCACAGTGACACTTCCAAGAAAGCTGTTCTTAAAGACCTTACTGCTGCCACACATTGTCTGTGCTGGCAACAAAGTGCCAGAGGCACACTCATTCCCTGCTGCCTGCCGAGCTGCTCTGCGGCTGTGGAACTTCACAGTGGGTTTTGCAGCACTTTCCCTGCTGTCTGAGGGAAGGGAAGTTTTCAAATAAATAAAAGGACATGAAGTAAGCAAGCTTGTATAACTGAAATCATGTGGATACACAGACCACGTGCTGTTGGAGGAAATACCATTTGCTCCTCTTCACACTGGAGCAGAACTTAGGGACTTGCTTCCTCCTCAGAGCAGCTGGTGCAGTCAGTGCCTCCAGAGCAAAACACAAGTGTGGTTGGTGCAGTGGGAGAAGCCAGGGAACTCTGCTCCCTTTTTATAAAAAAAATAAGCAGACATTTTTATAAAATATGTCTGCTGAGCTGGGGTGACAGAAGACAGATCACAGGTAAAATGTGGTGACCTGCACAGCATTTCATGGCCAGTGCACATCCACTGTTAGCCAACTCCCACTGGGGGAACTGAGCACACATCAATCCCAGTTTTCAGAAGGGGAAACACATGGTTTTACCAACTCTACTGTGCAACCTTGTGTTAGAACCTAGCATGGCAGATGGCAAGAGATTTTCCCTTTTGGAAAGATCACAGAAGTGCCTTCTAGGCTGCAAAATGCCTTGGGCATCCTCAGACAACTGCATCTTCTCCAGGCACAGGAACTCCTGAATCCCAGTCCTGCACTCCAGATACTAATCCACA
>NW_008688882.1:0-16843 GCF_000695815.1 Acanthisitta chloris | reverse complement strand
GTTCTCTTAGCTCCAGAAGCAACGACTCCAAATACCTTAGCTGTATGACCATTCTTCCACAACCCTGATGGTTAGATCTACAACAGCGTGATATGCATTTGCATCTATTTGCTCCCTTTGTATTAGTAAAAAGGACCTCCCAAAAGATAGCTTATAGTGTATCATATCCAGGCTCCAGAGGGATTTTAGGTATCACCACCTCCTGCTTTTCCCTTATGGTTTTTACATGGGGTTGCAACCATCTGACATAAGGTGCAAGTGAGGGAGGGAGGGAAGTGGCAAAGTTGGAAACACACAACTGAATCAAGGATGGGATTGTCAGTCACTTCGATGTCAGGCCCCACATCTACACACCATGCACTGGCATTGATCTTGCCCTGCCCACTCGGCCCAGAAAGGCAGTGAGAGCCTCTTCTCATGCCAAGTCACCACATCAGTCTTGGTCGCCGTCAGACGACTCTTCCTCTGCCTCCTCCAGCCACTGGATAAACTTCTGAAGCTGCAGAGAGAAAGGTAATTGGTAACACCTGACACAAAGGAGATGCTGGGAATGCTCAACTACACCATGTTAAGAGAAGAGTGTTTCCAGGAGACACAGAAATTGAGGCAGATTGAGGGAGAGAGACACATCAAAACCAACTAGGATGCCATGGACAAACCAATTAGATTCCTGAGGGAGATTCCTCCAGTCAGGTAATCCCCACAACACTCAGCAAAAAGACAGAAGTTTTAGTTTTTCAGAGCTTGAGGGCAAAGAGGTGACAGCTGCACCTTAAAGAGTGTTTCCAGGAGACACAGAAATTGAGGCAGATTGAGGGAGAGAGACACATCAAAACCAACTAGGATGCCATGGACAAACCAATTAGATTCCTGAGGGAGATTCCTCCAGTCAGGTAATCCCCACAACACTCAGCAAAAAGACAGAAGTTTTAGTTTTTCAGAGCTTGAGGGCAAAGAGGTGACAGCTGCACCTTAGCTAAAACACGTTAGGAAAACTCCGATGGGAAAAAAACCTGCTCTGTGAGAAGCTGCTATTAAGAAAGCAGCTCATTTTACCTCTTAACTGGACCCAAATAAGCAGCTGAAAGCACTGCTGACCTATACTAATAGCTGACTTTGCAAAGGTTTTAAACAAAGTTGTTCTGCAGAGATGGCTTTTTTTCCCCTGATCCTCTTCCAGATCCAGGGAGGAAGACTGGAACAGGCTCAGCCAAACTGCAGCACAAAGTTCTGCCTGATGGAGGGGAAAAGTTTATACGCTCCTTGCAACAGAAGCCAAATGAAACCACTCAGTACAGCAAACCCTTAGAAATATATGTGAAGGGACTGGTGAGCCAGGAATGAAAGCTTCAAAGGAATTGCATGGGGCCAGCACACAGGGCATTGGCCTACAGCCCATTTCAAATGGGTGTTGGCTTAGAGAAGCCGTGCTGCTACTCCAGAAAGTGCTGGCCTCGTGCTACAGAGAGCTCACTCAAAACAATCCTCCCACTACCTCCACTTCTCATCCAAACAGGACAATGTACAGAACTGCCTGCTCTGGTGAACAAAGTTGTGTTGCTTAGTGTTCAACGCACTCGTGTGTTACTTGGCCTAACATATAATGGCAGCTGCTCCACAGAAGGCGACAGTGGCACGGAACTGCCTTCAACGTCTCTTTCAGCAGCTGTTGTCTCTCTCCCCCCACCCTGTGCCTCTTCAAACACCTTTGGGACTTACCCGCTGGTTTTTACGGAGCTGCTTTCCCTTGTCAGATGTGTCCCGCAAAGAGAACCAATTAAGGATTACATCTTCTTCCAGAATTTCCAGCTGGTAAAATGTCATCAACACCTGCATCGATCAGAAAAGAGCAACAGGCTCTCCATGAACTCTTTTGGGGATAGCTCGTGTCCAAGTACAAAGTTTGCATATAATCTGTGTCTCTCAGCTCCATCTTCAACAGAAGGCACTCAGTCTGCTTCGTTTTCCTTATATTGTTAAAAATAACCATGCTTCTCCTACCAAGCCTTATGTTCCTGACAGTTAGACACTAAGACACATAATGAGTCAAAGTTCAAGCCCCATCAGCTTCAGTTCTGTGGATGCTGAGGACGACTGAGAGCTGTGGGCAACAAAAGGCCACAGAGGATGGCAGTTCAAGACAGTTCTAAAGCCACCCAAAGCCCATCCCCAAAGCAGATCTAACAAGCAACTGAGGCAGGTCCACATATGCACAAGAGCATGAACCTATCTAGCTCTGCCCCAGGCTCCCTCCTCCTGCCAGCTCTCCCTCAGCAGTGCCTTATGGCAGGTGTCAAAGCAATTGGTCATTCATCCGCTCAAGGCCCTGACCTGTGAGCAAGGGGGAGACCCAGTCAGGCTTTCTCAGGGTGCCTTTGTGCTCAGGCAGAGCAGGCCCTTTGCAGTTCATCTCCCTTGCAGCAGAGCACTAACAAAGCTGGCTGCCAACTCCAAATATAAAGTGTCACTTCAATTCCCAGCCTCTGGGGAAACCCAGGCCCCTAGAACAATGGACACATGCCAAACAATTGCTGTAATTCAAGGACATTTTGGCTCACCAAACTGAAGGCTTTTGGCTCCAGTCCTAAGTGCTTTGCCATCAGCCAGAAGCACTGGTAGCAGAAGTTAGGATTACTTTTTCTTGAGGAACCAATATTTAAGCTAGGAGAGCTCTTCCAAAAAGAGACAGGGACTTCCTGAGTGATTGCTAAAGGAAAGACTTGTGATCCAAGTCAAATGCTCTCAGTGTGATAGGGCAAAAATAATGCAAGGACAAAATATTTGCGAAGGAAGATGAGGAGGAATGTCCTGAAAACTCTCAGAAGTGGGGAGATAGGTAAGAAGCCACATGTCAACTTCCTTTTACTTCCAGTTTCATAACTAGCTCAACCTGAATAAAATCCCACTTTTATTCATTCCCAGCTTTGCTTGCTTTGTGCTCTGAAGTAGGATAAACCATTTAGCTGTTAGATCCCAGGCACCAGAGAGAGACAGTGAAGTAAAGCTCTTCTTTAACAAGTCTCTGGCCTTGCCTCTTCCAGTGTCACACAACAAGGGCATCTAGGTTGGAAGCTGCAAAATAACAGCTCCCCACAGGCTACAGGCTGGTAATTAATACCCACCCTCAGCTGTGCTCCCTCAGAGGCACAGGCAGACACAGAACTTCTTGGGATTTTAAAAACAAATTGTTAAAGATGAATTTTCTACATACCCTCTCCACTGAGACCCCAAAATTTTCTCTCCTAAAGCAGACAAGCTGATGATGCGGATAAGGTGCATTTCACCATGCATCTAGCAAAATCAGGTCCTTAGATTTGGGAGTAGATACTCACTTTAGCTATCGACGTGCAGAGACTGTCATGTTCCAGGAAGAATTCCTCAATGGCACATAAGGCATTCAAGTGATCTGATGCCCGTTTTATGTAGTTCTTAAACAATGGGGTCCAGTTCTTCAACAGCTGCAGGGGGGAAACACAGGACAGCTCCTGAGCTGAGATGGATGTGTGCACTCAGCCCGGTTTCTCAGCTCGGTTTCTCAGCTGTGTCACTCTAAGAAACTGACCCAGGGAACATTTCGAGAAGCCACTCAGCTGACCACCTCATATTGTCCCACTCTGTCCATGAAACAGATGCCATAAAGTCTGACATGTGCAGACAGAATGTGGTTTTACTAAGCAGCTTTGAGGATATTCATTAGTTTTCTTGGTTTTAACTCTCTGGATGGAGTACCAGAACATCACAGTAACTGTGTTCGATGGAATCTGGTATACAAAGAATATCACTTCACAGCAGACCAGAAGGGGAGATACACACATGTTACTCACAGCTTCTCCCCACAGGGCAGCTGGTATTTCAGTGGGATTCTCCTTCAAAGTAGAAGAACATATAAGTAAACATAGTGCCAGGATAATTACCAGCTGAGTAGAGTGAACAGTGCAAAACAGCACCCCTAAAAATGGAAGGCAGCAGAGCAGCCCCTAAGTGCAAGTCACACATTTGCTGTGTGCCTACAGGCTTGTTTGGATCCTGGAGTCTGCTGCAGGAAATGGGTGGGAAGGGTGAAGGGCAAGAAGTTGCTACACTATTAGCTGATCTCAGTTCTCTCCTCCAAGGCTTATTTTTTTATGAAGTCTTAAGACTAATAGTTTTGGTGCTGCCCCTTCAAATAATATTTCTGTCCGAGTCCCCCACAGCTCTTTCACTTGTTGTATGTATCTGGGAAGTATCAGCAGTGAGCTCTGCAAAGCAGCACAGACTGACCTGAATCTGGGATTGAAAGAAATACTCAGATCCCTGTCCATAACAATTTTAAAAGGTCTCAGAACTAGGATAAATACAAAAATTCTTCATTGGCCACATCATGACCAGACCATCCTACAAAAACATTGTAGGAAATTAAATCAGAGTTCCACATCTTTTTAAATGAAGTAATTCAGCAGCAGATGATCCTGAAGCTACATTCCTGGCAGGCCTGTACTGACACACTGTTTTTCTGTTCTTTCAGCAGTGTCTCCTTACAGAACACATATGGTCTGTTTTGAAGGGATACAGGTAATTCAAAGGGGCTTGGGGTGTGATGAAGAAACTCTGAGCCACCTAAATTCAGGATTAATCAGCATTATTCTGTCCAGGACAACTGCTAACAGGCAGTAGCCCTACCAGAGGAAGAGCTTCAGGACAAACAGAATCCAGGCTACAGAGATAGTCCAGGCTAGTGTGGACTACCAAAGGCAGCCTGTGCTAGGAAACAGTGCTCATCTAACTTTGGTACTACACTCCATCACCTCTTCAGACACATTTGCTATGCAACCATGCTGGAATTTGCATGCCTTAAGCAGAAACAAAGAAGGGGATTAGTATAAACAAACTGATCTGTATAGTAGTACATCAGTTGGCTCAAGAACAACAATAACAGCACAGAATGATCCTAATCATCATGGTATCACAACTAAACACTGAGGGTTCTGTGGCATATTTCCAGAAAGTATTTTAGCCTTTAGCAAAATGCATAATCCCAAACACTCTTCCCTCCTCTACCATCTCCTGCATTTTTATTATACTTCAGAATCTTCACCTCAAATGTAATAAAGCTACTATCAAGTTCATTCCAGGCTAAGAAACACTTTGCAACATCTTTCTGCTAACACCTTTAAATCATAAGTTAGCACAAATCTAAACAGAAGCTGTTGAGTTTTGGAAAGCAAGTTATATTTATAAATAAAGAAGAGCTATAAACATTCAGAACCCTGGGACTCAATCCAGTGTGCCTATTGCTGGGAAAGGGAAAGAAGAAAAAATATACCATCTCAGGTCAAGAACATGCAGTGCACTGTAACTGGTGCTAATGGGAAAAGTAGGGCTCAGCCCCACAAAGGCCCCAGCAAGAACACTCTCTGAATGTGTATGTCCAGAGAGGCTGTTTTGGGAATTTCATGAAACTCTCAGTTGGGGAATTAGAAGTCTGCAATTATTTTAAATTTAATAAAACACTGAACATCTTGAAAAGATACCTGACAGAGCTCCATGGACAATGTCATAACTTTTCAGGCTTTGACTCTTGAGGGTAACTTCTCAAACAAAATCTACAGTCTGGAGAAAGCAATCAAATCCCTCTTGACAGGCTGAGTCATCAAATCTGGTCAGTGATGGTGTAACAACTTCAAAGAGATTTGTGATACATTTCTCTTGTCAGCAGGACATCTCAACAGCAAGACTCATTTACACCTACCACCAGCACAGAACACCATCATGAAGCACATGCAAAACATGACAGACAAAACTATAATTTCAACCTGTTACAGCACAACAGCATCTGTGCTGATCACCATAAATCACTTCAGTGGAAGCAGAGATCCATGTGGTCCCTGAACAAGCAATCCCATGTTGTGTTCTCCTGCACATTGCAGAATCCCTGTCTACAGTTCTAGGAAAGGTCTATTTCTGCACCATCTCTGCTTTACAACTTGTACAAGAGCTGAACAAGGTGCCCGACATACATCAAACTAGATACCTCTATTTCTCAAGCCTCCATGTTTCCATCTGAAAAAATAAATAGCCATGGGCATATCCTGTACCAGATGTTTGTTTCCTAAAATTGCTGCAACACTTCAGAGCTTCATGTTTGAGGCCCAGCACTTCAGAGCACATACTGTGGTTTCAAGTCAAACCATGCATCATAACTATGGCATTTCCACAATTTCCCCTCCTGAGCTGTCTGGGACTGCTCTAACATCAATTTTACATAGGCAACCCAACTTCCTTCAGCATCTCTTGGTCAAAATTGAGCTCCAAAGAGAGTGAGAAACATAAAACAGCTCTGTAAGGTTCAGTGGGTTTGTGATGCCCATGACTCTCAGAATGCATCTCACACAAAGTAATACCTTGCTGTATCTACAAGCAGATCTCAGCCCAATACTGCTATTGCCAGAGGCAGATTTAGCTGCACAGCTAAAGGTGAGTTGATTTGCTGTTTCTGCTGTTAAACATGAGCATCAGCTTTCCTTTGATGAAATACATATGGACAAAGTTACGCGGAGGTAAGTCCTTCATGTCCATCTGTCGTCTTTCGCTTCTAAGGGGTTTGGGGAATTAGACAAAACTTTATGCTTTTATATAGTATCCTTTATCCCAGACTAGAACCTCTTCTGACTGTGCTGCAGGGAAGTTCTCCTGTCCTACTCAAGCTTGGTTAGGAACACAAACACCCTACAGCTACCAAATCCACACAAGCTGTTGTCTAGATGTACTGCTTTCCACTTAGAATCTAACACCTGCTCTAACATTCCCTTTAGTCCTCCTCCTTCAATTCTATTTTTTCAGGACAGGGCATGTTATTCAAGAAAACAGTCTGGAAAATGACCAAAAGCAAGGAGAATTTAAACAGAGTGAACAGCAAAATCTCACTAAGCCATCTGAAGTACAGATCAGTTCACAAGGATGTTCTCTGCAGATGGCATCACCATATGTCCAGAAGGTGAATTAAGTGCCATGCTTACACCTACACAAACGAGAATTAGTTTTCCACTCTTCCCAATCAACTGAAAGCAAATACTTCCTCAGATAAAGGATTATGAGGATGTCTAGTGTTCTTCTTCAGCTCAATCTCCTAAAAAACCCTTGAAGTAGTCCTTCCCAAACACGTCAGACCCATTCATTCTGAAAGACCATCTTCATAATCTGTGGTTTGCAAAGTCAACTACATAAATGGGCTATAAGGAAGAGACAAAAATACTACAATTACTTCAGCTTGGATCAACAAAACTATTAAGACAAGACTGTCAGCTTTTTAAAGCAGATCCTACCCTATTTCGTCTCCCATAAGCCAGGAAATTGAAATTGGTCTCACTCAATTATACAACCCATCTCTCTAGAGACAAAGCAGAACTGTATCTCCACACGACGACAACAATATTGTGCCTTTGCATTAGGCTGAAAAGAAAATTGGCACCAGTTATAGTATGTAGACAAGTAAGACCTTGGAAAGGATCCCACTGGGAGAACAGCACTCCCTGATGCCCCAGAGACAGGGCTTGAGATGGATTGGAACCAGGTTCCCAGAATGCAAGCCTGTAAAAACTTCTCTAACAGACCTTCTGTCTTCTCTTCTACAAGTGATGCACTTGAACTATCACAGGAAACAGAAACAATCACAGGTACTGAAGTAGAGCACCCACACCGACAGTGTCAGCCAAGTTCTGTCAAGCAAGTACAATAGTTTCAGTTCAGTTTTACATTTATAGAAGACAAAGAGGTTCATGAAGTCAAGGAGTTCCAGTGCCCTCAGGGTCAACCCAAGAGACTACTCAGCCAGGAACTACCTGGGGCACACAGAGAGACTGCTATGCACTAGGAGACAAGCCCAAAGAAGAGTCAAATGCAGCAAGACTCACAGGAAGCAATGCTGAGAAATAGTTCTGGGAGTCCAGGTTTGCGTCCAGCTGCTGTAGTGGGAACTCCAGGATCACTTTACTGAGCACCTGCATCATCTCCTTCAGGCCAATGTTATATGCATACCTACAATGGAAAAGGCAAAAATCCCCAACATTTCACACTGTGATCTCTGCAGACTGTGGCCCTTCACAGAGACACAGCAGAAAACCTGATTTTCATCTTCCTGAATTGCTTTTTATTTGTTTAGCTGTTTCTTTCAAATATTCAGGCAATAAAACCACCTTGTATTGCATCAGGCCCTGCATAAGGCCACAAGTGCTGAAGATCTGCTATCACAGTGGAATGAGCTGCTGCAGGGACAGCACCCTCACATTCACCAGAATGTTGCAGGAACACTGCTGCACAAAAGAAAGGGAGCAGGTTTGGATTTGAGAAACATTTGGTAGGAGGCACTCTGATTATTATGTGTTCTAGACTTGCTGCTGCAAAAACTGTGGACAAGCCACACCACAGCACAGACCCAGCTGCAGGCAGCTGGCTGAATGCTGCAATGCACAGAGCAGCAGCCCCAACGTGAGCTTACAGGCACTCGTGCCAAGAACTGGCTTGCTCTCTTCGGTCCACAGTTACTTAACAGCCATTCAATCTCTTGTTACAGAATTGGGGCAGGAAAAGCCTAACCACCAAGGATGTTAGAGATGCAGCTGGTGCTCTCCATCAACTCCTGTTGTCATTCAGTCATGATCCCTAAGCTGCATCTCTCATGCTCTATACTGATACAATTAATGTTTAACAATCAAACATGGGCATTCACATGGTTTCTCCTCTTCTTTCTAGGTCTGCTGTCAAACCCAAGTGTTCAGCGTAAGGGACAGTACCCTTCAGGGAACACTCACTTGAGGGAGTTGATTTCCAGGACCAGGTTGTCACAGGAAATGTTTTCTTCTTCACCCCTCTGTAATGTACCCAGAACCTCATTCTGGAAAACTAATGAAAGAAAGGTCAGGCAGTTAGATGTGAGAGAAAAGCACAGGTTCTTCAAACTGCTCTTGACTGAAGAAACTATGCCCTCCACAAAGGAAGCATTCTGACATGGACATCCTTCTCTCTTTATTGCTTTCACATAAAGGTATCTTTATCTCTTTCACAGGTACCTGTTCTCCATAAGCTGATGCAAACCCACAGCAACTATACTCAAATAGTGGAATTCAAAATAATGAAACTACCTGCTGGACATCATTGATCTATCAACAGAAACCAGTACAAAGCTGCAATCTTTTAGAGCAGAGTTTCTATTATACTTTCACAATCCAGCCCTTCCTATTCAGACAACCTCATCTTCCCATAAGATATGAATTCAAACCTGAAATTTATTGGTTTAATTTCCTTTGGGGAGATATTCCAGCTTGAAAAAGGTTGGGTTTTTTCCTTTTGCAATTTGGATTTAACCACTTTAGAATCCAGGTAAGCTCAACACAACAAAACAGAAAACCAAAACATCTCTGAAAAAAGAGGCAGCTCCTACAGGGACATTTAATTCTCCAGCATGATTACAGCACTAAGCTGAAAAACCCTGCTGGACCTTCCCATAGTCTCTGAGTTTAGGCAAGGACACTGCCATTCAGTCAAACAACTCAGGCAGGTCCCTTTCACGATGGCCCAGTGATCAGGAGTGAGAAAGATGAAGGATCTTTGTCTAGTTTCTCATCCCTGGCTGCCTTGAGTTAACACAACAGTGATACAGGGGATATTAAAGAACTCTGTAGGAAATGTAGAAAGTGAGGTCAGGAAACAACATATTGTAGACATCCACACATTTTCCAATATACTCAGAGAAAGCAGCACAAATCTCACACTTGCTGCATTATCTGCAGAGTCACCATACTTCCTAACAGCCCATCTCTCACCTTTGATGTCATCCAGCTGAGGGGATGCTGCCCGACTGTCTGGCTCCTCAGAGCCCATGCTCAGGTCACTGTCTGACTCGCTCTCTTCCTCTGAATGCATAACTGGGCCTGAGGAAGAAGAGAAGATGCAGCATTCCACACTCAAAATCTGCAACTATCTTATGCATGAGGAGCCAGGGACTTCCCAACCAAGTCAGCAACTATCTGTCCTTGCTTCTATTTACAGGTCCAGATGATTAGATTTGCTGCAGAGAGAATGCTACAGCTGGCACTAGGATAATGGGATTTTTTGGGAGTCTGCAGGCTGACAACAAAGGACAGGGACAGCAGCAAATGCGTTTTGTGCAGACTGCTGACTCACGATGGAGCAATGTCAGCAGACACTGTCACCAGTAGGAAGAAAGCCAGCAGCACCCGGAATAGCCAAGGCATATTCCCTCTAAGGGAGGGCCTGGTATCCCCTAGTGCAGCACTCACAGCACAGGCAGCTGTGTGTTGGAGCAACTTAAGTATATCTAATAAACACCTTCCACAGAGCACTGGAAGAGACATAATTTGGTTCATCACCTGCTTTCACCTCTCACCTTGCCTCCACACACGTTACCTGGAGCATGTCTGCTTCACAAAGCTCAAATCTTGTTCTAGACACAATTATGAGCATCCCACTTGGCCAGTTTTCCCAGCACAGGTCTGTCTGTTCATTCCCAGGTGACCACACTAAACTGCCTCACCCCATAGGCTTTGTCTCTGCTCTTCTTCATCCTCTTCATTCTTGTCATCTGCTTTCCAGAGATAGCCTCTGCCCTCTGAGCCTACATCCTTTTTATTGTAACCTGAAAAAGAATCAGCAATCAGAATGTGGATGTACTGAATATGCTTACAGGCAAACCTGAAATAAGACTGGTAAAACCTGCATATTCCTGCCCCTAAATATCTTTATTCAAGGAGGAGATGGGATTCCCGCAGACGCATATGGATTTCAGCTTTTCTCCTCTCACTTGCCTTGACAAGTGACTGACTTACTCCTCCCTACAGCAGCAACATTCAGCTGATCACGTTTAGATCCCTCAACAAACCCAAACTGGTAGAAACAGCACTTTACAAGGACAAAATCCTTGGACACAGTCCAGATACAAGGACATCCATCTTGCAACCTGCCTCCAAGTGAACACCTCTTCCAATCTGATCTTACTGTATCCCGAGTCTCCAAAGATTTTAATATTGGGGTACATCTCATTGTTCAACTTTGAGCTGAATATCCTTGCCTGCCCTGATGAAAACACACAGATTCCAAGCTGAATGAAGCACTAAGCTCTAGCCTGGCATGACAGGTCTAGAATGAGGGAGGGAAAGACCCCAAAAGATCATGGAAGGAAAAACCCTCTGCACAGCCTTATTGCATGGAGTCAGAGAGTCTCATACCTTTCAGTTTCACTTTGCTCTCCTCCTTGTTCACACCAGAATCATCACTGAACTGGTCATCGTCCTCTTCCTCTTCATCTGGGGGGTGCAGAGAGATCACTGTGCCCTCAGAGAGAGTGATGCCAGGACCTACTACTACCTGCAAATATGTGTGACATATCTTAATGACAAAACACCCTGACTGCCCCTTTGTACCTCCACCAGCAGGGACAACAGCTGCTCCAGACAGGCTCTTACTAACAGATATAACTGAAGACATCAGCACTGCTAGAGCCCACACTGCCCTAGCCAAATGAAGGGGGAAAAGAAGGTGGGAGCAGCAGCATATCCCTCACCTCTGCGAAAAGGCTTGGAGCAGTCCTGTATTCTGGTATGATCTAGTGTAAGTTCATAAATGTGCCAAGAAAGGCAGAAAGCAGAACAGACATAAATCAGCTCACCTGAGAAGAGAGGACACAGTGGGGCTTTAGCTTTACTTTCTCCTTCACTTCGGCTTCATCACAGATAACAGAATGTCGGATCTCCACATTATCTGCTATGTGTACTCTGTCCCACAGAAAAGCTCCATCCAAAGTGACTTTATCACCTGTTATACATCACCAAGTACAAATATGTTGACAGTCTGCTGCTCTCCCGCACTGCTGAGTCCACTAGAAAGCACCCTACTGAATCCTAATGCCCTTGCTGCATGTTAGATAACAAGGAAAAATTGGCCTACAGCCACTTCTTACCCAAAGCTGATGGACAAGTTTGTTCTTTACAGAGACTTAACAAGTTGAGTGTAACAACTGATATCTCAGTTTTGGATAAATACAGCCAACTCACCAAAAAAACCCCAACAAATCCAGCCAAGGCTAGGAAGAAGCACCAAACAGCTCACAAAAATGGGGACATATGTCTCTCATTTGCAGGATGTTGGGGAGTGGTAACTCTAGACTTAGCAAAATTTTTCCTGTGAGGGTGGTGAGACACTGGCACAGGTTGCCCAGGGAAGTACTGGATGCCCCAACCCCGGCAGTGTTCAAGTCAGGCTGGATAAAGACCTGAGCAGCCTGGTCTGGTGGGAGGTGTTCCTGCTCATGGCAGGGGGTTGGGACTAGATGATCCGTAAGGTCCATTCCAACCCACAAAAAAATCTATGTTTCTCTACTGCTATAACAATCTATCTGCATGAAGTACTTTTCACCTTTCAGCTTCATTATGGTACCCTGAAAACTTCAATCTATTTCCTCTACTGGAAAACCAACCTTTTCTCCTTTCTTTCCATGAGAAGTCAATCAGTACCCACCTATCATCCTCACTCAGTGCCAAACGCACTTTAAAACACTAAATCCCAACGACTTGTGCCCTAGCCTGGCCAGGCCTGAACATCCCCTCTTTCTTGTACTCACCTATCCTGCAGTTCTGCCCAATGATGCTGTTTACGATGCTGCAGTCGCTGCCAATGACCGTTCCCTGCCCGATGAGTACGTTCTCTTCCAGCACACTGCCGTGGCCAAGGCTAACATCCACCCCTCGGTAAATGTTGTGTTTAGAATGGGTGTAACTCTGATTCTTGTCATCAGTGAAGTTCATCTCTGGAGTCAGAGGGTAAACCCAGCGCCGGATGATGTCGGAGCACACAGCTTCGTACATCAGCAGGTTGCATATGTGAGCACCATACTCTTCTGTCGTTACATGCATATGGATCTGGTTCCCCAGGACCTGAGAGATGGGCAGGACCATGTCAGAAGATTCTCTAAGGCAAGGTCATAGGATCTCCCTTGAAATAACCCTCTCCTCACCTCCTCGTTCACCAACAGACCACGCACAAAGTCATCTCGTGTCTGGTAGTCGAAGTTGTCTGTGAACAGTTCAGCCACCTGCCAGGAATAAAACATATGGAAATAATGCAGTTAGAGAAAATGTTGCCAGGAAGCCAGATAATTAATGGCTGTTGGGTGGTTCTCAGAAAACCAAGTTATACAATATAGGAAAGTGATGCTCTTGCCTTGAATAAAGCTCTGACTCCTTCTCCTAGGAATGCTGACCTTCCCATCTCCTCCTCCTCCTCCAGAATCCATGAACAGATTCTGGTTTTCAAAAGGTGCAAAACATTGCTTTAACATTTCCAAGCAATCTGCCCAGTCTCACTTTGTAGCTTCACTCCCAAAGGAAGGCTGCAGACAGCTTTATCAGATGTGGAAGAGATGTTAGAGAGCCTCAGCAGCAATAACCCTGAATGTTACCTGAACCTGGTACCAGCTTGCAAGTAGTGATATTTATCCATAACACGTCCATCAACCTCTGCTCCACAGATGTTACTAGACCCACTTATTTTCTGGAATAGTTTCATTCTGTGCCAAATCAGCCAGGCTCTGGATGCATCCACTCTGTAGTTCTGCCTGGGCTCTAGCAGTGGGGGCCAGACACAGACTAAGCACTCACATGTTTCACGGAGCAGCACCACATGATCTCAGCTCAGTCACTGAAAGCTCTGTTTTCCAAACCTAGGACTCAGGCCACATGCACCCCCTGCACACCAGCAGTACAAACGGAACAATGCAGACTGAATTTTGGACCCTCAGAAGAGCAGAGCTCACCTGTGGAGAGCAGATGCTGATATGACAATCTAGCAAGTCATGGCGCACCTCAACATTCTCAATAGAGTTCTGGAACAGACTCTGAAAGAGGAAAAAATTCAGATGATCTCAGTGCCTCAAGCAATACCAAACACCAAGAGCCTTCTATAAGCCAGGGAAAGTATCGACCAAATTATTCAACTAGCTGAAGTTCTGAAGATCAGAGAAATCTATAATCTACACCACATCCAAGAATAGCAGGCACAGCCTAGTCACACAAAGAGCTGAGTGTCAGCCAGCAGAGACTGCCCACACCCTTGCTCAGTACAGCTCTCCAAGAAACACCTTGTACTTCCAACAATCACTTTTTCTCCTGTTGCAGGATCCATGACACTTCAAAAAGGAAAGGGCTGTCAGGCATTGGAACAGGCTGCCAAGGGAGGTGGAGTCACCATCTCTGGAGGTGTTTAAGGACAGGATGGATGTAGCACTTAGTGCCATGGTCTAGTTGAAATGGTGGTGTTAGGCCACAGGTTGGACTCAATGATCTCAGACATCTTTTCCAGCCTAAATGATTCTGTGAAAAGAGTCTGTGTATAATAGTGGTATATGTATCCCAATTTGGGAGCCCCTGGGACAGCAGAATTCATCTGCCTCCCTTGTTTTACATGGTGGAAAGGAGACAAAGGACAAAACCTGAACTGTGGGAAATACATATGCCCCATTTTCAAATGGGTCCCAGACATGTGTGTTCCAGCATGATTCCACTAAGCCTCAAATAAAGGTTGAGGAAAACAAATCCAGTTTACTACAAGCTACTTCCTATCACCTGCTCCTCCAAGAGGAGCAGCAAGCACAGCTCAAGGAGAACCTCCTCCTTGGGTGAGCTCCTTTGCCACCACAGCCCTTTTCCACCCGTCAGGCTCCAGACGCACCATAGGAAAGCGAAATCGTTTCAACCCCTGGGTCCTCTGGTAGTGAAGGACACGGTTTGTGGCACTGTCCATAGCAATAACAATGTCATCCTCTTTGCACCTGGCATGGTGGCCAGGTGAGGACTCCTTGAATATCATCGTCATCACAGAAACATTCTTTTCCATCTTGCGGCGCAGCCTGAAAAAGAAAGGCACAACTTTAAGATCACTCTTCAGAGAGCCACAGCCCAGAGCCTCAGCACACCAGGCTGTTTCAACACCTACTTGTGCTCTTCCAGGGCTTTGGATATATTGAAGTTGGACACCACATCTCCAGTGACGAGAATGAAGTCGGAGCGCACGAGGGACTTGGCATCCACGTCTCGGAGCACATCACCCAGCGAGCGGTACAGGTCGGATGTGACGAAGCGCACCGTGTTGGGAGACGTGTGGCGGCACCATTTGGACTTTCTGGGGGGAGGAAAAACATCAGGAGAGCATAAAGAGGCTGTTCCTACAGAGAGCACACTAGGACTCAGTGCCCCAGTGCATGCCACACCTGTAAGGGGATGAAAGGAGGATCCTGTCACAGTGAGCTGATTATCGACAGGCTCAAGTGTGCTTGTCTGCTCACAGCAAGTGAACTAAGCAGTCCCAGAACACTCAACCCTTTAATACACTGCACAGCCACACTCCTTCAGAGGAGGAATGGTCTTGTTTCAGATAAGCTAGGAGACCACTGCTGAAAGGGAATCTCTTGCACAGTTTTCATCAGAAGGATCAGTGAAGCCTTTGAGGCTTGTTGGAGGACAGAAGAATCCTTTCACACAATCATTGAATCACAGAAATTTAGGGGTTGGAATGGACCTTAAAGATCAATTAGTTCCAACCCCCAGCAACGGGCAGGGACACCTCCCCACTAGACCAGGTTGCTCTAGGCCTCATCCAACCTGGCTTTGAACACTGCCAGGGTTGGGGCAGCCACAGCCTCCCTGGGCAACCTGGGACAGTGTCTCACCCCCCTCACAGGAAAAATCTTTTTCTTCATACCTAGCCTAAATTTCCCCTCTTTCAATTTGAATCTGTTATCCCTTGTCCTATCACTGCAGTTCCTAACGAAGAGTCCATTATAAAGCTAAAAGCAAGAAGAGATTCTTACTGCAAATGCTCTTTTATCTCAGCTGACTTCCAACAGCAGAAAACAAAGGTTTCTTCCACTCCTGTTGCTGTTAGGAACTCCAAGGTATAGTCAATCATGGCCACATTTGCCATAGGTAAAAGAGCCTAAAGGAAAAACAAAACCAAAAACCATATAGGTAGCTGAACAAACACTCTGTACCCTAATACCAGCAATGGCTCCTTCCAACTTGAGGATGCAGCAGTACTACCAAAAACATAACACAAGTAACAGCTCCACTTTTATAAAAAAACTTGATCTAAACA
Source organism: Acanthisitta chloris (assembly GCF_000695815.1). NCBI lineage: Eukaryota > Metazoa > Chordata > Aves > Passeriformes > Acanthisittidae > Acanthisitta > Acanthisitta chloris. The sequence continues at coordinate 706 of NW_008688882.1, read as the reverse complement.
TCAAGAGCTAGTTTCTGATGTTTTGTAGGGCCAGATCTTCAGTTCAGAGAGGAAGGTATAAAAAGTGAAGTTATCATACAGAAAACTCTCCAAGACTCAGATAAAAGAGAGAGACTGAAAAAAATCCCAGGGCACTGATTCCCTGACTCAGGCTTTAACTGCTTCCAGAAAAACCTGTCAGACATGAATGATGAAGCCACAGGAACATGAGCGTCCAGAATTAAACAAGGGGAAAAAATAACCCAACCTACAGTGAAGTGACTTGAGAGTCAAGTCACCTTTTTAAATTGAGTTACTGATTCACACCCAACTGATCTCATACTACCCTTTAATTCATTTCTGGTGCTGTTTTGTTTCAGGCTTGAGTTTGTGTGTGCAATTACAAGCACCACAAATGTTTAATCAGCAAACCAAGTAAGATAATTGTCCAGACAAATTCTCAAGAAGCACTTTTTGCTGGAACACACAGCCTTCTGAGCTGGATAATTACAGTGCTTTCCCCATCCATATTTCTGGCCATATTCTTTCACCCACTACTGCTGGCAAGGACCGCGGTTTTGGTTTTTTATCAGAAAGCCTGTCCAACCCTGCAGCCACAGGCACACGCAGATAGCGCAGCTCCCCCTGCCATATGGCACTGCGAGTAACAGTTCGCTCCTCGCTGCCTGTCCAGCGCGGGAGACAAGCCCTCAGGGGCGCGGAGAGC
>NW_008688881.1:0-3069 GCF_000695815.1 Acanthisitta chloris | reverse complement strand
CACAGAGAGGGACCCGCGGGGAGCATCGCGGGGGGCAGTGCGGGGAGCATCGCCGGGAGCATCGCGGGGAGCATCGCGGGCAGCTCTGGGCTCTGCATGGGACAGCCCAGACAGTCACAGAGAGGGACCCGCGGGGAGCGCATGGGTCTGCATGGAACATCCCTGACAGTCACAGAGAGGGACCCGCGGGCAGCATCGCGGGCAGGTCTGGGCTCTGCATGGGATATCCCCGAGAGTCACAGAGAGGGACCCACAAGGATGATTGCATGCAGCTCTTGGCTCTGCACGGGACATCCCCGAGAGTCACAGAGAGGGACTCACAGGATCATCACATGCAGCTCTTGGCTCTGCGTGGCACATCCCTGAGAGTCACAGAGTGTTCAGGGCTGGGAGGGACCCGCGGGGAGCATCAAGTGCAGATCTTGCCCCTGCATGGGACATCCCCGAGAGTCCCAGAGTATTCAGAGCTGGAAGGGACCCATGAGAATCATAGAATCATAGAATTTTAGAGGTTGGAATGGACTTTACAGACCATCTAGTCCTGCCCCCCTGCCTTGGGCAGGGACACATCCCCACTAGACCAGGTTGCTCAAGGCCTCATCCAACCTGGCTTTGAACACTGCCAGGGTTGGGGCAGCCACAGCCTCTCTGGGCAACCTGTGCCAGTGTCTCAGCACACTCACAGGAAAAAACTTTTTCCTAATCTCTAACCTGAACGTCCACTCCTTCAATTTGAACCCATTACCCCCTGTCCTATCACTGCACTTCCTAACAAAGAGTCCTGCAGCTTCCCTATAACCCAAATGGACACAACCCAAAGCAATCAGGGCTGGATCTTCTTTCTTTCTCACATCTTTGGTTTTTATAAAAACCAGCATCCATACCTGTCTGACTATAGCTGAAGAACTGGCTAATCTCTCTGGTCTACCCACAAAAAAGCCACCACAGCTGAAAAGAATCTTTGCTTACAGTAAACACCACCATAACCACTATTAATGCTGTATCTGGGGATGGCCACTGGCTACTCATGTTCCTGCCCTTCCCCAATTCCTTGGATGTGTGTTATTGCTGGGCATTAGCAGATGTGAGAGCAAGTCGATACCAAACAGAGCTCTGTGAGTTTTCCCAAGGAAGGCAGGAGGACAAAGCACAATGGCAGCATTCATCCTGCTGGTGATGCCATCCTGCACCCATTGTTCCACGGAACAAAACGGACTCAAAGAGGGACTCGCTGCAAAATGACTTCAAGCTCCAAGAATCTCTCTGCCAGCAATAAAGGGAGATTGCAAACTGTCAATTAGAAAGAGCTGAGAAAAACACTCATTAAGAAATGAGTTGATTGAACTCTAGGAAGAGTATAAATGAAATATAACTCTCCTGCTCTCTATGCCATGATTTGCTGTCAGTGGGAACAAGGAGATAAGGACAATGGGAAAGGAGCAGAGATGACAGATATGAGGAGGTGACCGAATAAATAACAGATGGACTAAAGCATGAGGAAAAGAAATTGTAGAATATTAAGGAGTTGGAATGGAGCTTAAAGATCATCCAGCCCCAACCCCCTGCCCTGGGCAGGGACACCTCCCACCAGAGCAGGTTGCTCAAGGCTTCATCCAACCTGGCTTTGAACACTGCCAGGGCTGGGGTAGCCGCAGCATCCTTAGGGCAAGCACAACTTTCCTGGGGCAATCACAGCCTGCCTGGAGCATCCACAACCTCCCAGGGCAACCACAGCTTGGGCCTTAAATAAGATGAGGTGTAGTCAAAACTTTAGCGCTTTATAAACCAAATGGACACATGGGATGTGTGGCTCTGGAAGCATCCCTCAGCCTAGCTGCCATGCTGCTAGAAGCAGGGCTGAGCTCTGCCCTGCCAGGCTCCAGCAGTCCTGCCTCACTCCCAGAGCCAACCGTGGCCATCCCAGGCCAAGCGCAGGGGAGAAGGTGCCAACCCTGCAGTGAATTCCTGTCTGCCTGGAGTGCACAACTCCTAGTGCTTCACAGCATCCGACAAAACCCCAAACCCAGCACTGCTGTGGGAGCAGCCCAAAAGGAGAGAGGCCAAGAACCAGGGAGAGGATGCACGTGGAGATGAGCTCCTGCAGCAACACCAACAGCCTGAGCTTATGGAGATGTTGCTGTTCAGAACGTGATCTATCATTTATATCTCTCCTAATTACTTTGACATTAACAACTCCTTTATGAACTGTGTGTCTGGGTTACCCCTGCTGTATGAACTCCCAATGTTAATGGTTCCTTCATCACACAAGTTACACCCTGTGACCTAAAATATGTAGAAAGGACAGGTCTTGCACAGCTCCTTCCTTTTGGCAACTGAAGAAACTGAACAAGGGGCTTTTTTTTTGCCACAGTAACAACTTTAGAATGAATATTGCAGCACAGCAGTTGCAGTTTATGGATGGACCTGTGTCTGTGTTGTCTAAGGAGAAGTGAAAGGGAAATGGAATAGTTCAAAATGTCACTTTCCTTATCTGAGAGTTAAGTAATTCATTAGGTCTAAGCCTATGTATCTTAGTCGTCTGGATTTTTCTCATTGTTTTCCATGGGGTTTAGACCCTGATAAAACAAACCAACTTGTGCACTCTGTTCACTGAGGAAGTAGTGATCAGATTTCAGCACAAGTTTTACCTCTGGTACCAGACTTTTTTACTCCTGGTGCCTGGATTTATGCAGTAAACTCTCAGGACTATATTTTAATTCTAGTCCATGCTACACCACATCTATCCCATAACTTCCAAGGACAAGTGAAAACCTACAATTCTACTGCAGGGCTGAGCCCTGAAGGGCTTTTGGGAGTTCTTTGTGCCCGGAGCACAACTCCCAGTGGGAACTGCATGTCTAAGTGCTCTTTTAACCCAGGGACTCTCGTTTAATGGGAGTTTAACGCTTATTGTAACTGAGGGGGGTGCGTTTAGTGACTTTATTTTCACTGAGGGGTTCTCAGCCCCCGTGGGCGCTTGTTCAACCACAGGCTGAGCTCTCATGGCTATGAGGAGAGGCTGAGGGAGCTGGGGGTGTTCAGCCTGGAGAAGAGGAGGCTCAGGGGAGA
>NW_008688880.1:10935-16030 GCF_000695815.1 Acanthisitta chloris | reverse complement strand
TGCTCTCTTAAGCAGTGTCCTCCTACAGTGTGCCACCTTTTATTCAGTCTTCCCATGGAGATGTCTGCCTAGAGCTCATTTCCTCCCTCCTCACAAGTATATGTTAATGTTTCAATAAGTCTGGAGGGAGACCTTTTGTAATCCTCACTCAAATCTAATGACCCCTCAGATATCTTCCTAAGCAGCTCAGAACCAGAGTTAGCCTAAAAGTTCTTGTAAAGTCTTCTGTAGATTATTTCTGCTATAATCCAGAGTAGGAGTACTCTTGGCCAAGAGGAGGATGTCTACCTCCTACCTATGCTTAGTAGGATTTACAAAAGTATAGCCTTCTTGGTTCCCAAATCCCCTACCCTGCAGGCCAGAGTTCAACTAAGCATTCTCAAAACACACCTACCACTCTGCTACAGAGAGCTGACAATTCCAAACCACATTATGCATCATATGCTGATGCTAGGAAAGTTTGTGGTCGGGTAGGAAACAGTTCTGGGGCTTCCTGAAGGGAAAGCAAAAGAAAGAGCAACTCTGGGCAAGTGAGTGAGGCTGTAGTAAGGGAGAAGAAAGACTCCTGACTTGGTCCTAGCCTCTAGAAAGTTGAGGGAGCAGGAGATGTCAACTCAGCTGCTCCTCTGGTTGCCCCAGCCCTGGGAGCTATGCTTGGGTTTCCTCTAGCTTGATCTCCAGGGCAGGCAATAGCATGAAATATCCATTCTGCTTCCTGTACCTCTAAATGCCTGACTTGGGCATTTAAACAGGAGGAGGATTTAGGGATTTAAGTCATAGACATGTCCAAACCTCACCTCTGGGCTAGGTCCTTCTGCCTGTGAGAAATGCAATGTCATTTCTCAGTAACACAAATTAGACTTTTCTGTTCCATTCTTGACCTGGAAACCTGGATTCTGCTTCATATCATGAAGTCTGAGTTCCTACCATAGATTTAACCCAGAGTTACTGTTTCATTCTCACTCTTTGCCTTCAGTACCTCTTGATGAGTGTCAGGGTAAGCAGCAGCTACAATAACAGTTCTAAAAGGGTAGCTCAGGTGAGCAGCTGATGGCGAAGAGCAGCAGAGCATCTTTGAACTACAGCTGGAGCCTGAAGGAAAGGCAGACCTGGAGTGGAAACAAAACCTGCAGTGGTGAATACACCACAGGAACAAGATCTAATTAAGGCTTAGGGTCCATGGAGACACTGGAAGGGACAATGGGACTTGGGGGCAGTGCGTTGAAAAAAAGAGATAAAGAACATCATCAATTATCAGGAAGGAGTCTTGGCACATTAGATCAATTGCAACTGGACAATTTAATTCCTCCCATCACAAAAAAAAAGAGGAAAACAGATGAGAGATATTTTGGCAATACCTGCTGTCTTCTGAAGGGGCAAATGCTCACAAACTGTCAGCCTCTTACCCTCTTTCCTTTTGTTTTTCTGATGGATTGAATTAAACATGGGATCTAACACAGGACACCCATGCAAGGGCTCTCTGCTGACCATTCATGCAGCTTGGGCTGGGAGTGCTGGTGCCAGTTGCTCAGTGTGAGCCAACAGTGTTCACAGGTGGCCAAGGAGGCCAAGGGCACCTTGTCCTGGCTCCAGCAGAGTGTGGCAGCAGCACTAGGGCAGTGTCATCCCCCTGCACTGGGCACTGGGGAGGTCCCAGCTCAGTGCTGTGCTCAGCTTTGGGCACTCACTGCCCAAAGGCCATTGAGGCACTGGAGCGAGTCCAGCCAAGGGCAACGAGGGCAGCAAAGGGCTAGAGCACATGGGCAAGGGCTGAGGGACTTGGGGTTGGTCTGCGTGGAGAAGAGGCTCATGGGTCACCTCCTGGCTCTCTGCAACTCCTGCCAGGGCTGGAGAGAGGTGGGGGATGTGTGTCCTGCCAGGGCTGCAGGGAGAGGATAGAGGGAATGGCCTTGAGCTGAGCCAGGGCAGAGTCAGATTGGATGTGAGGAGAAATGTTTTCCCTGTTGTGGTGTTGAGGCCCTGGGATATTGCCCAGGGAGGTGGTGCAGTCACCATCCCTGGAGGTGTTTCAGAGGTGTCTGGATGTGGCACTGGAGGATCTGGTTTAGGGTTTAGGGGTTCCAGTAGACACAGGTTAATGGTAGGACTGGATGATCTTAGAGGTCTCCTCCAACCTTGGTGATTTTATGATTCTGATGCCAAGTTGTGTTTATATGATGTACAGCAGCAGAGACCCATTTTACTTCTCTTGCAAATGAGCATGTGAACAGGCTACAGTGCAAGACTTAAACTAAATTTCTCCTTTCTCTTGAGCTGGGATAAGTCCTCCAGAATGACCTTTTATGAAAGTAACACATTTCCTGATGTCACTGTGATTTAAAATAAATAAAAAAATAAATATTTTCTGTTGTTCTGCGAACAACAAGAAATTCCTTGTCTTTTTTAGGGACCAAAGAAATCCCACACACTTATTCTTATGCACCATGGTATCGTTTGAAACAGTGGACACTGGAGCAGACGTAATATTTGCACTAGGCTGTGAAATAAATAGGCATTTGAAACTGTGTTAGGATGTGAATTTCCATAGTGCCTTGAGGGATGTAATTTTTGCATGATGTGAACAGTTTGGATGAGAAGACCAGGCAGTGAAGCTGAACAGCTGTATCCTGCCCACACATTGTGAAGTGAGGGATAGGCTGGAGCCTGAGGGAATCCTTCTAAGACATCATGTCCCTGAAGTTTTTCAACAAAGAAGTTGTGCAAAGATGTGCTGTCTAGAAATGGAGCTTGTGGGATTACTCCCCCCCTGCACCAGGCAATGTATCATAAACATCAGCTTCTGTCTACATACGTTTGTTTATTTATTTTGACACAAAATACTGCCTGTTGCTTTGAAGTCCTGGGAGTGATGGGTTTCACGCCTGTTTTAATATCCAGCTTGTGTTCTCATGCTAAAGGTGTAACACCAGGCCAGGAGGCAGCAACAGGTTGAGGAAGGTGTGTGGTGGCACCAGGTCCCTCCTGTCCCTCCTTAGGTGAGCTGAGGCTGGTGGGGACCAGCTCTGTGAGCCACACTCCAGCTCACTGACCTCTGCAGACTTTTCCTTTTACTGGAATGTTCTGCTGGTTTGGGCTGAAGTGGAGTTAACTTTATCCCCAGTGGCTAGTATGGAGCTGTGTTCAGGATTTGTGCAGAGCACAGGGTTGATAATATAGAGATGTTTTTGTTGTTGCTGAGCAGAGCTCACACAGAGCCAAGGCCTTTGCTGCTTTCCACTCTGGCAAGGAAGTTGAGGTGCATGGGAGACTGGGAGGAAACACAGCTGGGACAGGTGACCCAACCTGATCAAAGGGATATTCCATACCATAGGACATCATGCTCAGTGTGTGAAGTGGGAGGAAGAAGGAGGAAGGAGAGGATGTTTGGAGTGATGGTGTTTGTCTTCCCAAGGAACCATTCCATGTGAGGTGGTCCTGTTGTCTTGGAGGTGCTGAACACCTCCTGCCCATGGGAAGCAGGGAATGAATTTCATATTTTGCTTTGCTTGTGTGTGTGGCTTTTACTTTCCCTATTAAATGTCTTTCTCTCAACCCATGAATTTTCTAGCTTTTACCCTTCTGATTTTCTCCCCCATCCCACTGGCAGGGGAGTGATCATGTTGCTGCCTGGGGCTTGGTGACTGCTGAGGTTGAACCATGACAATTGTGTAGGAAATCTCATGAAAAGAGAAGCAAACTTTTAGCAATCCTGACACCACTTAGGGCTTGAGATAGATTTGTGCATCTAGCAGCTGATTTGGGATGAAGACTCTGAGTGGACCACAGTGCATTGCTTGTGTGCTGTTTGTTTAACTGGAGGATGGTGTTTAAATTAGGTGATGGATAAGCTTCCTGCCATTTGCAAGGGCTACCAAATCTCATGAAAAGAGAAGCAAACTTTTAGCAATCCTGACACCACTTAGGGCTTGAGATAGATTTGTGCATCTAGCAGCTGATTTGGGATGAAGACTCTGAGTGGACCACAGTGCATTGCTTGTGTGCTGTTTGTTTAACTGGAGGATGGTGTTTAAATTAGGTGATGGATAAGCTTCCTGCCATTTGCAAGGGCTACCTGAAAGGAACTGGAGGATGGTGTTTAAATTAGGTGATGGATAAGTTTCCTGCCATTTGCAAGGCATTTTCTCTGTGAAAGGAACCACCACCACAGCAACAGCAACAACAAAAGACAAGACTCGGAATTATTTAGAGTTGCCAAAGGTGTTGAGACAGGAGCTAATTAAAAAAAAAAAAGCTATCTGCAATGTAATGCTATAAAAGAATAATAAAATTCAAATCTCATTTGTTCCACTTCACGTTCCTCGTATGCATAAACCTCTATAAAAAGCAGCATCTGTGTTCACATTGTATGCTGAAAAGATATCACACAGCCACTAATTCAATTGACATTTTTAACTGTTCATTGTACCATATATTTCCATTTACTAGATATTTTAAGCCCTTTTAAGTGCATCATGTATAGAACAGGATAAAATAAGATAGAGCCGTTTACTGCCATAATGAGATTGGTGGTGGAAATTGACAGAGCATTGAGCTGTCAATTTGAACACCATCCACACTTGCAGGGTTTAAAATGGTATGTGAAGCTTTTCTCCCAGCCAGTGATTGTATTTATATTGTGCTAGTTACATGGATTTGTGTGGCAAAGGAAAACCTGACAGAGTATTTTCTCATTTGAACCAACAATTTAGAGCTCACTCATCTGTTATGATTTGGAAGGAGATATATTATAACATCAACAATGCCCATGACTAATAATAACATTTTCAGCTTCGGTGACAAAACTGAAGCTTTCTTTCATTTTCAGTTGGAGGTGCTCAAGGGTGATTTGAATATGCCAAGATGCTTATCTAAAGCAAATGGGAGTTCTGTGTTTCTTTTCTTACTGCTGGTGGTTTTTTGGTTTTGTTTTTTTTTTATGCTTCTAACTACAAGGCAACCTTTTCTTCTGGCCATTGTTCCACATGGCAAATTCACAGTGAAATCAATAGGAATGATTGGGTTTTAGATCCATGGTAGGATTGACTCTGAGAATACAAATGAAGCCAGAGAACAAAGTCACCTGAGCTCTCTTACA
>NW_008688880.1:9657-10905 GCF_000695815.1 Acanthisitta chloris | reverse complement strand
CTGTTGCCCCAAGGCGAAAGGAGAAGTGCAGCTCGAGGCCAGGCCCAGGTTCTGCAGCCCAGCACAGAACTAAAGCTTTTCAAAGAAACCTTTTGTCACTCTTGGTAAAAAGAGGAGCCTTTATAGTAAATGCATTGATTTGATAGGCAGAAAAAACTGCTGAAGCATCTTTTGTGGAGAAAAGAAAAGTGATGCTTTTTGTTGTTATATTTATTTTTTCCCCACTTATAAAAAATTTTCCCAGCCATTACTTTTTTAAAAGTCTGTTTTCTACTCTACCCAAACAGAGACAGGTTTAGAAAACAAACAAGCAAGCCAAAAAGTCAATTTGAAAGATATTCACACTCATCTGTTTAAGCCTAATGTGAACAGTATAAGTTTGGTGTGGAACTAAAATTACCGAGTGGCTCTGCAGTGCTGGGGAGGTGCCAGAGCACAGGGGAGGGAAGAGCTGTGCCCTATCTACCCATCTCTGCAGCAGGTAGCATCTGAGGCAGCTTCCTACACAACTGCCTTTGGGAGAACTAAACTCACTCTGAGCTCCCTGAGCTGAGGATGCAGCCAGACCACCCAGCAGAGCTATCTCTGGGTTATCATGTGGCTGCTCCAAAGAGCTGTGAGCAGAGCCAGCACAGCTGCTCTTGCCTGTTGGAGAGGTCTGTGGGGAAAAGAAATTGCATGGTCTGCACAGGATAGTGACAGCAGCTGGTCCAGAGCAGGCACTGCTCTGCAGTAACTCACCCGAAATCCTGTGCAGAGCTGTGTAGGAGAGGAGAGGAGAGCAGAATCATCAAGGTTGGAGGAGACCCTTAAGATCATCCAGTCCAACCATTAACCTGTCACTGCTAGAACACCTAACCCCTAAACCAAATCCTCCAGTGCCACATCAGACACCTCTGAAACACCTCCAGGGATGGTGACTCCACCACCTCCCTGGGCAATATCCCAGGGCCTCAACACCACAACAGGGAAAACATTTCTCCTCACATCCAATCTGACTCTGCCCTGGCTCAGCTCAAGGCCATTCCCTCTATCCTCTCCCTGCAGCCCTGGCAGGACACACATCCCACACCTCTCTCCAACCCCTGGCAGGAGTTGCAGAGAGCCAGGAGGTCACCCCTGAGCCTCTTCTCCAGGCTGACCAAGCCCAACTCCCTCAGCCCTTCCTCATATGACGTGTTCTAGACCTAGAAAACTAGACATTGCCTTTGGCAGGACTGTGTCCAATGCCTCAATGGCCTATTTAAA
>NW_008688880.1:0-9589 GCF_000695815.1 Acanthisitta chloris | reverse complement strand
AGGGGGCTTGGCTTGGAAGGCACACCAGCCACTCTTTCTGATGTACTCAACGTTCACTAGTTCCAAGCTGGAGTACTGTGCCAAATCTGAACACAACTGTTCTGAAAAATGGGCAAATTGAAGTCAGTCCAGTGAGGAACAGTAAGGAAAGAAGTTTGAAAACATAGCCTTGGAGAAATAACTGGGGAGAAGGGGAAGGACAGGAGAGGAGAGGAGAGGAGAGGAGAGGAGAGGACAATCCTGCATGCTGCAAGAGGAGAGCTGAGATGTGATGAGATGCATCCATAGCACAGCATGACTGTTGGGTGTGAGGAAGGTGACCCCTCTGACTCTCATCACCCTGGGGTCAGGACAATCCTGCAGAGCAGATCTCACTCCTTCAGCGAAGCTGCTGGACCCAGGCACAAAGCAGCATCGTGTCTCTGAGCAAACTCCACTCACTTCTGTGGAAGAATTGGTTGGCAGATCTGTGACTGTCTCTCTCACCTTTCTCTTAAGGACTTTGGGAATGACCTTACACTTTGCTGTCTGCCTGGCAGAGCAGGTTTCTGAATCTGAATGATATTAAACCTAATCTAGATGATCCCTATAGCCTTTCCTGGTCTTAGAATCTATGAAAGGTATTAACCTCTGCTCCAGGAAATGGTATTTTCTGGACTAATATATTAATGACTCTTTCTTTAAATATTTTAATACCTTAAACTGTCAGTCTCTGACACTTTATTCCATTTTCTCTTTCCCAGAATAAAAAATACAGAGTATATATTCAAGCCACACTGAAAACAACCTTTAGGAATTTTTCTCTCTCTTCCCGTTTCTCCTCCACCCTCCTGGGATTCACTAGCTCAGCTGGCCTTGATTTTTGATAGCTGTTTGATTCTATTAACTAGCACTTCAGGCTTTCAATCTTTGTGTGCATAAAGAAGCTTCTCAGCCACTTACTTAGCTTCTCATGATTATTTTTGGGAGAAGGTGAGTCTCTCCTTTCCAAAGCTGCAGCTCTTGGCCAAAGCATATTGAATTAAATTTACTTAGCACAAAGCCATTACTACTGTTCTTGGCAAGGCTTTTTCCTTCTAAATCCATTGTATTTGCCTTGTATAGTGAAACCATGAGGAATGAGCAAGTACATTTGCAATTCCCACTACCAGTGAAACCACCACAAGGTAAACACACGTAAGTTTACACAACACACAAACACACACACACACTGCCTCTTGCCAAAACAAAGGAAGCTGATCCTGAGCTGAATATAAAATCAGACTGAAAACAGTTTTAGATTAATTAATTCTAGCCTCCTGCTTATTTGGATTTGTGATGCCTGACAGAGAGACACAGAGGATCCAAAGCCACTGAGCTCTTGTTTCTAAAGTCCAGAAAGAAGCTAGAAATAAGGACAATTAAGTCCAAAATCCTGGTTTTGTTGTGCTTCCAGTTTAGTTTTAGCAATAATTAGCGGGCTGAATGACAGCCCAGGAATAAATAGCCCACATCTTGGGGTGCCTTTTTGATCTTCCCACTGTTGTAGGTGATAGTTTGGCATCCCAGACCAAACTGATCAGAGGACAACACGCAATTCTTGAGGTTTCAAAACCTGTTTTCTTTCCACATTAGAGCAAAGAGCAATAAAAATAAGCAAGCTGGAGGAGGGCTGTGAATGTGTCTGAATGGTCTGAAGGAATCAGATCATAAAATCATAGAATTTTAGGGGTTGGAATGGACCTTAGAGATCATCTAGTCCTAGGCAGGGACACCTCCCACCAGAGCAGGTTGCTCAAGGCTCAGCCAACCTGGCTGTGAACACTGCCAGGGTTGGGGCAGCCACAGCCTCCCTGGGCAACCTGGGCCAGTGTCTCACCACCAGAACAGGGAAAACTGCTGGTGCAGCCTCACCTGGAACATAGTGTGTAGTTTGGGCACCACAATATAAGAAAGTTATTAAATTATCAGAGACCATCCAAAGGAGGTAATGAAGGTGGTGAAGGGCCTTGAGGGGAAGCCACATGAGGAGTGGCTGAGGCACTTGGGCTGTTCAGCTGGAGAAGAGGAGACTGAGGACAGAGCTCATGGCTGGATACAACTTCCCCGTGGAAGGAAGTGCAGGGACAGCTCTGACCTCTTCTCTCTGGGACCAGGGACAGGACCCAGGGAATGGGCTGAAGTTGTGTCAGGGGAGGGTTAGGCTGGAGATTAGCAACTGGTTCTTCTTCCCCCAGAGGTGTTTGGGCACTGAACAGCTCCCCAGGGCAGTGTCACAGCCCCAAGGCTGACAGAGCTCCAGAGGTGTTTGGCCAATGCTCTCAGGCACAGGGTGTGATTGGTCAGGGATGTCTGTGCAGGGCAGGAGTTGGACTGGATGATCCTCAAGGGTCCCTTCCAACTCTGATTAGTTAGTGATTCTGTCATTCTTCTTTAGTGTTTGATTCTCACCTTCATTTTGGGAGAAGGTGTACATGGTGAATATGAAGTGAATAGGTGACTAAATCCTTAAACTGTGCCTGGTTTGCCTCTGTGTTTTGCTCAGTTCCCCATCCATAGCACACCAGCCTGGGCTGGGGGACGAGAGGGACTGGTGTGAGGGAAGGGTCTCTCTCTGTCTGGGACAGCTGCACTTACCCTTTTAAGTAAATGACATAAAACAAAATAAGACCAAGAAAGTCTCATTGACATGTTCCTAACTGTAACCTGCAAGAACAGCAGTGGAGTTGTCTGATCTCAAATTATTTAGCCTACAGTTACATGTCTCCCCAGCAATCTAGAAGACTGAAGAAAATACCATAAGTTACAACCAGAACCAGCAGCAAGCAGATTGACTTTTGACAACCAATGATTTTATGCTTTGTTGAAGCAGAAGACAAATAAAAAGAGAAGTGAAATCAGGAGGGGGAGAACAAGGTTGCCAAGTTAAGACTGAGGAAATGCTGTAAATTAACAAAATGTTGATTCAAAGCATTAGATCCTGGCAGACTTGAGGAAGGCTGTACTACTTAGATGCTACAAAACTGCTTTATGGAGCTGCATGACAGCTAAACCTTTCCAGACGACAGGGAGTTCTAATGCTTGATATTTACCCAAGGCAGCGAGGTGAGGAACATGTAGAAGCAGTGCAGAACCACAGAGGTTGAATCCTCCACAGGGGTTGGACTCTTTTTGGGTTTTTTGGCTCTCATCACCTGTTGGTGGCAGATAAACCAGCAATGGGTTTACTGGAGCTGCCCCATGAGCTGATGTGGTGAAAGCCTCACATCCCAGGAGGGAAGAGCTCCCAGCACAAAGCTGGTGGTGTCATCTTGACAGGAGCAAACCAAGCCAAGGCAGGGTCAGACTTGGCACAAACATCTGCCCTTTTGTGCTACACTTTGGCCTAAGTCTTGGGGGAGTTTGGGTCTGGCAGGTCACCAAGAAGGACCAGGATGTCTGAGAAACACTTTTGAAAGCTGAAAGTCAAAACCTGACAGTGAAACTCCTCTTATTCTTGCTTGACTTGTGGTTTGTGAATGACTCAATGTCCCATTAAGCCCTTTTCAATCCAGCTCAAAATAGCACAGCCAAGTCTGCTAATAGTTGTGATAACAACAATTTTCAAAGCCTCAGCCACAATGCAATCTCAGGGCCTGATCCAGAGATAATTGAAGTGTTTCCCTGAATTGAATCTGAGCCTAAAATGGCAGAGCCAGAAAGAGAAAAATAAACTCTACAGAAGCGAATAAAAACATATTTGAAAATGAGTTCTGGAGGCAGTTCAGCCCAGTCCTGCACTGGCAGCTTTTCCCTCCTTTTCAGAACGTGGCTGCAGGCACTGAGAACACCAAGGCTGGGTATTCTTATGTGCTGAGAGGCTTTCTCAAAGCTGCAACATTTCCTCATCAGAGCTGAGCACCATCAGCAGCTTTGTGCTCATCCCCCTGGACTGGGCACTGGGGAGGTCCCAGCTCAGTGCTGTGCTCAGCTTTGGGCACTCACTGCCCAAAGGCCATTGAGGCACTGGAGCGAGTCCAGCCAAGGGCAACGAGGGCAGCAAAGGGCTAGAGCACATGGGCAAGGGCTGAGGGAGTTGGGCTTGGTCAGCCTGGAGAAGAGGCTCAGGGGTGACCTCATGGCTCTCTGCAACTCCCTGCCAGGGCTGGAGAGAGGTGTGGGATGTGTGTCCTGCCAGGGCTGCAGGGAGAGGATAGAGGGAATGGCCTTGAGCTGGGACAGGGCAGAGTCAGATTGGATGTGAGGAGAAATGTTTTCCCTGTCGTGGTGTTGAGGCCCTGGGATATTGCCCAGGGAGGTGGTGGAGTCACCATCCCTGGAGGTGTTTCAGAGGTGTCTGATGTGGCACTGGAGGATTTGGTTGAGGGTGTAGGGAGTCCAGTAGTGACAGGTTAATGGTAGGGCTGGATGATCTTAGAGGTCTCCTCCAACCTTGACGATTTTCTGATTCTATAAAGCTCATAGACTACCTGCTTACTTTTTCCACCAGGCTCAGAAAGTTGATTAACTTTAGACGGACTAAGGCTGATTCAAAGCCTGCTGAAATCTGTCATAAATCACTAAAATGAAAACATAATTTCACTTACACCAGAGACAAAATGCCCTTTGCCATCTGTCAGGGGGCCAAAATTCCACTTCAAGTCTACGGATGCTGGACCACATTTAATAAGGAAACAAATTCATTAACAGTTAAAAAGAAAAAAAAACCTTCAAGGAGAGTGAAAAGAGGTTTTGTAAAAATATGAAGCAGATGTCATTTGTTCCTGCATTTTATTTGCAGTCTTTATGCAGGATAATTTGCCTTCCTTGGCACGAGAGAGAATCCCAGTACATTTTACGACCTGGAGAGTTAAGTTTGCATATCATCAGCCTGGAAGCAGCAGATTTTAGGATGCCATAGAAAACATTCAGCACAGCTGTTAATGTTTCTGCAGCTGTACTGTGAGACCTCGGAATGCTCTTTGCTCCCCACGTGGAGCAGGTTTGCAATACTGAAGATGCACAGCTTGTGATCAGGCTGATGTGTGTGGGACACACACACCTTTCTCCCACTTGCACTTCCATTTCTGCAGCAGCTGATGAGTCACATTATCTAATTGCATAGCTAGAAAGTTATTTGATGTTTAATTTTTGCCTAGACAAATGTTAGTTGCTTACTAAGCAGTATTTTCTCCCTATCAGGATCTTCCTAATAGCTGTGGATTTTTAATTACTGATAATTAGTATTTACATGGGGCCTTTAGCAAACAATTCCTGAAGTACTTGCAGTAATTACATATGTAAATGGTTATGAAAGGAAAATGGTTGCAGCTTGATAAAAGCAAAGCTGGGGAAGTAGTCAGAAAGCAGAGGTTGAGTTTTAACATCTAAAAATGAGGCAGAGGTGGGACAAAGTCCCATGTCTTTCCACACTGCGAGATGAAACAGAACCAAACAAGCAGGAACTTCTCTACACCAATTGTTTTCAATAAGGACAGAATTGAGGACAAGTTCTGTTGATTCTAATTTATCAATGCTGATAGATACAGTTGAAAAATATGTATATGATGCCTTTTCTTGCATGAACTTCGCAGACCTAGAGAAAGGTTGAAGGAAATGTCTTGCTGATACATTAACCTCTGCATGATACTGTCAGAGAGCAGATGAGTTTTTATTTTGCCAATGCAAACCTCATAGAGCTCAACAAAATGAAGTGCAAGGTCCTACATCTGGTCATGGCAATCCCAGGCACAGCTACAGGTTGGATGGGGAAGTCACTGAGAGCAGCAATGAGGAGAAAGACTTGGGAGTGATGGTGGATGAGAAACTCCCCATGAGCTGCAGTGTGAGCTCAGCCCAGAAACCAACCCAGGCCTGGGCTGAGCCACAGGAGTGTGGGCAGCAGGTCAAGGGAGGTGATTCTCCCCCTCTGCTCTGGTGAAACTCATCTGGAATACAGCACACAGTTCTGGTTACCCTCAGTGTAAGAAGGACATGGAACTGTTGAAGCCTTGAGCAACCTGCTCTGGTGGGAGGTGTCCCTGCCCAGGGCAGGGGGTTGGGACTAGATGATCTGTAAGAGCCATTCCAGCTCCTGAAATTCAGTGATTCTATGACTTAGCACTCCTAGACAAGGGTTGAAGGAAATATCATGCTGGGACTCTGCTCTCTGCATGACACTGGCAGAACACAGATGGGTTTATAAAACAAGACACAGATGCAACAGAACTGAGGAATTGCTGCAAATCTCTTGGTTAAGAGTCCCTGTGCAACACTGAGCTCCCAAAGTCCTTTCTCAGCCCTGGCCAGGGCTGCATGCCAGAAATATCAATCACAAACACAGTTCAGATGGATAAAGGGAGATAACAGACTTACAGCACATGTGTGCAAAGAGATACAAATCTCTTTCTGTGCAGGCTGCATACTTCTTGCCTATCACATCTATCTCTTGCTTCAGCCACATGTCTGAGCCTCAGACCCACACCAGGGGCTGTGACCCCTAAATCTGCACAGCTCCTGGAGCTGCAGCCCTGGCTGTCCCTGGGCTCTTGTGTGCTCACTCAAGAAGGTTATTTTTGTGTGTGTTAGAAAGGGAAATTAGATTTCATTACTTATTACAGAGATAAAAGCTAAAGATTTTTTCTCCTTGTGAATGTTTTAGAAACCTGCTGAGCTGCTCAGCTCTGTCCTCTGATGAGTGCTCTACAGCAACAGGAGGAGTAGATGAATTAAAGGCTTTGTCTGCTGCTTGTTCTTACTCTCTCTTTTTAACATCCTAAAAGTCCACCTGGGACAAGCAAATAAGAGTGCATCCCAGGCCCCCACAGCCACATTTGCCTTGTCAACAACTGCCCAGGAGCAACCATACAACCCTCCCTAGATCATATCTTCCATTAGTATAAATTATTAAAATGAAATATTTTACAAGTGGCTACAGACCTATTCTAAGTTAATCCTTTTATTCCATTATGAGGCCATAAACCTTTACATTTTGGAGAGTTCTTGTCAGACATGCCACTGCACTGGGGAGTAAACATATCCAGAGGTTGGGAGGCTCTTCCTCTATCCCACTCCATTCATATTAATCAGCCTTGCCAGCATGGAACTCTGCAGACAGCAGTCATCAGAACTGTCTTCCCAGAGAAATTTAGTTTACAACCCACAGGCAGCACAGATCACATTAGGCTCAAGCCTTGGTCTTCTCCAAGGAGGTCTAAGTGCTCTGGCAGAGCAAACTGGACCAGCAGCTGAACTGCACAGAACTTCACAGAAGATGATTTGTTGTTGCCTGATTGGTGTCTGTTAGGTATGTAGTGAGAAGTGATTCATCCAAAAGGCATGCCAAGCTTTCCAAATCTGTGATCAGAGCCAGGCTAATCTCTCCATGGCAAGAGCATGGCAGATAGAGACTGAGCACTGAGCTCACCTTATGCCTCTGCTTCCCATGTCATGGGATTGCTTTGTTCCATTGGTACACCCTGATGTATTGATTGCTGCTGGGAAGAACCAGCAAAGTGATGAACCACATCTGTTGCATTTTTATACCTATAGCTGACATGTTTTTCCAGCATTTCATGTGAGTATTCTTCTTTGCTTGTGGTACCAAGTTTGTGTAACATGTGTACAAGTAGGATCTTCTTAGAGTTAAAAGCTGGAAGACATGAGTAAGTGCTAGGCTTGGACTTTCAAAGTAGACATTTTCTGTGAAGTCTCGTGCTGGGAACATGTGTGTGCTGTATGTGTGCATGCATGCTTGGAATGGACCCTGGTGGCAGGGCCCAGATCCATCAGGGAGAAAAAGGACTCCCTCTCAAGCCTCCAGTGCAGTTTTTAAGCCTCCTGTCTTGACTGGACAGTAATCATTTCTTTCTGGAGGAGCACAGGATGCTTCTGTCATCTCACCAAACCCCACCCCCATTCAAATCCTCTTGCCCAAGGGTTTCTGTCACCCTCCCATGATAATGCACCTAGCAAGGGAGGAGAGAAGGAGCCTGGCTGTGCTGGACTTCTCACTTCAACCCATGGCTTGGCCTCTAACCTGGTCAGGGCACCTGAACCTGTCCATCCCATTTTCAGAAAAGAGATGCTTTCCTCTTAGTAGTTAATTAGCTGCCATAATGCAAATATGAGCAGCCTGTGCTGGGGGCAAAGGCTCAACCCCTCACTGGCAGTACATGACAGGAAATGTCTAAAGGAACCATAGGAACCATCACAAAAATCAAACAAATAGGCCCTTTAAAAAAGAAGTTTTTAAGTTGCAAAATCAAAGGCTTTCAAAGTTAAGTGAAGACATATTATCCAGTTGCCCATGCAGCTTTAACCTCATGCTCATTTGGAGATGATACAAGCTTTCATTAGGGCTCTTTTATTCAGAATTAAAAACTGGGGTTGAGCAGAAATCTGACATTTCTCAATGTTTGAGCACCATGTAAATTAGTTTTCTTTAGCACAGTTCTGAGTATATGCACTCCCATAGTTATTCCAGGTTTTTTAAGCAATGGTCTATCACTGGTTACAATGTGTATATAGTGAGCTAAGGAGATCTTCATCCAAACATGCCGAGATCTGGCAGTGAGACCTCACACCACTTGGTTCTACCACTGAGGCTTCTCCCAGAGCACTCTCTCCTCCCACTCTTTGTCACTGCCACCACTACAGACCTTAACGTAGCTTTATCTTTCTGCACCAGGGATCAGTGCTGAGCCTTGGGCCAAGATTTCCAAAGCCAATGAATGATATGAGTTAATTTGGTAGTTTAAAGTGTGGAGGAGAAATGAAGAGAAACCCAACTCAGAGTAGAAGGGTTACCACTAGAAGAAGTGAGGGAGGAGCACCACAAGTACCTTGTCAATGTGCATCATTTCATTCTGATGTATAAGATATTATTTTATTGATTTAAACAGAATAGATCTATTGGTCATTGTCACCCTTGTCCCAGCAGTTCTTTACTGCAGCTGCTATCAAAATAAAAGCATATGGAAACACATAGTTCTCAGTGGCCTAGGATGACTGTTCACCCTACTTCACTTTACCTTTCTGTGGCAAAAGGAAAATGTTTTTGGACCTGACTCCTTAAACAAACAGTACATGACAAGATGGAGAACAAATTCTCCATTCCTACAGATTTTGCCTTGGACTCATATTGACCTCATTTTTCGAGACTGTGAGAGGTTTTTGATGTAGCACCTGACGTCAAAAGGGAGTATATAAAAAGTTTTTAATTAACAAGCTCTTAATTTTCTTCCCTTTCAGCAGATCTCTACTTTTGGGGCTCTTATCATCATAAATTTTCTCCATCCAGCCTACTCAGCTTCCAAGCAGTGACAGTTTTCTTTTGCTCTGATTCAAGTATTGATAATCAAATCAGCATTTAGATAATAAAGCCCTTAATGTTCTGACCAATTTTAGACAGCTGAGGCAAATTTTGCCATCATGAGCCATGATTCCTTTCTGTAGCAAACAATGCATCTGGAGCTGAATTAAAATAAGGCCTGTCTTTGGTGTGGGGTGGGAATCTAGGCAGCCAGATAATTGAAATCTATTCCCATGGAAGGAAAGCAAGACGAGGTTCAACAAAATGAAGTGCAAAGTCCTACGTGTGGGTCGTGGCATTCCCAGGCACAGCTACAGG
>NW_008688879.1:0-1760 GCF_000695815.1 Acanthisitta chloris | reverse complement strand
AGGTCCTTGTGTCACCTCTTTGTGTCCATGGATTCCAGGTCCTTCTGTGACCCCTCCAGGTCCTTTTGTCACCTCTTTGTGTCCTTGGATCCTTCTGTGACCCCTCCAGGTCCTTCTGTGACCCCTCCAGGTCCTTTTGTCCCCTCTTTGTGTCCTTGGATCCTTTTGTGACCTCTCCAGTTCCTTCTCTCCCCTTCCAGGTCTTTTTTTGACCCCTCCAGGTCCTTCTCATCCCTCCATGGCTCCCAGTCCCCTCCTCTATCCCAATCCCTCTCCTCCTCCTCCTTCCCTTCCCCTCACCCTTTCCCTCTCTGTTCCAGGAACAAGGAATGTCCCACGTGTCGGAAGAAGTTGGTTTCCAAGCGTTCCTTGCGCCCCGATCCCAATTTTGACGCTCTCATCTCCAAGATCTACCCGAGCCGGGATGAGTACGAAGCTCACCAGGACAGAGTCCTGGCCAAGCTCAGTCGCCTGCACAACCAGCAGGCTCTGAGCAGCAGCATCGAGGAGGGGCTCAAGATGCAGGCCATGCACAGGTGAGCTGGAATTCCAGGGCTTGGAGCAGCAAAATCCATTGGGAATGGCCCCAGGTCCCTTTGAGATGGCTCCAAATCTCTTCGAAATGGCTCCAAATCCCTTCAAAATGGCTCTAAACTCCTTCAAAGTGGCTCCAAATCCCTTCAAAAATGCCCCAAATCCCTTTGAGATGACCCCAAATCCCTTGGGAACAGCCCCAGATCCCGCCAAATCCCTTGGGAATGGCCCCAGATCCGTTGGAATGGCCCCAAATCCCCCTGGAATGCCCCAAACCACCCTGGAATGGCCCCAAATCCCTCTGGAATGCCCCAAACCCCCTGGAATGCCCCAAATCCCTTGGGAACGGCCCCAGATCCCTTGGAATGGCCCTAAATCCCTTGGAATGGCCCTAAATCCCTTGGAATGGCCCCAGATCCCTCGGGAACGGCCCCAAATCCCTTGGGAATGGCCCCAGATCCCTTGGGAACAGCCCCATATCCCTTTGAGATGGCTCCAAATCCCTTGGGAACAGCCCCAGATCCCTTGGAATGGCCCCAAATCCCTTCAAAATGGCCCCAAATCCCTTGGATATGGCTCCAGATCCCTTCAAACTGGTTCCAAATCCCTTGGAAATGGCTCCAGATCCCTTCAAAATGGCCCCAAATCCCTTCAAAGTGGCTCCAGATCCCTTCAATAATGCCCCAAATCCCTTCAAAGTGGCCCTAAATCCCTGTGGATGCTCCAAATCCCTTTGAGATAGCCCCAAATCCCTTGGAAATGGCCCCAAATCCCTTGGAATGGCCCCAAATCCCTTCAGAATGGCCCCAAATCCCTTCAAAGTGGCTCCAAATCCCTGTGGATGGTCCAAATCCCTTTGAGATCACTCCAGATCCCTCTGGCTCCTCAAAATCCGGCCAAAATCCCTTCCAAACAGCCCCAGATCCCTTAGAGATGGCCCCAAATCCCTTGGGAACAGCCCCAGATCCCTTGGAAACTGCCCCACATCCCTTGGGAATGGCCCCAGATCCCTTGGAATGGCCCCAGATCCGTTGGAATGGCCCCAAATCCCCCTGGAATGCCCCAAACCACCCTGGAATGGCCCCAAATCCCTCTGGAATGCCCCAAACCCCCTGGAATGCCCCAAATCCCTTGGGAACGGCCCCAGATCCCTTTGAGATGGCCCCAACCCCCCTTGGAATGCCCCAAACTCCCCCAGTAACAATCCCAATCCCTCATTCCCGGCC
>NW_008688878.1:0-749 GCF_000695815.1 Acanthisitta chloris | reverse complement strand
CCTGTCTCACCTGTCTCACCGTCTCACTTGTCTCTCATCTGTCTCACCTCTCACCTCTCTCATCTCTCTCACCTGTATCTCACCTGTATCACCTGTCTCTCACCTGTCTCACCTGTCTCACCTGTCTCTCACCTGTATCTCACTTGTCTCACCTGTCTCACCTGTTTCTCACCTCTCTCGCCTGTCTCACCTGTGTCTCACCTGTCTCACCTGTTTCTCACCTCTCTCACCTGTCTCACCTGTCTCACCTGTCTCACCTGTCTCACCTGCAGCCTGAGCTGTGGTCACTTGTCTCACCTGTATCTCACCTGTCTCACCTGTATCTAGCCTGTATTTCACCTGTATCTCACCTGTCTTACCTGTCTCTCTCATCTCACTTATCTCACCTGTATATTACCTGTGTCTCACCTGTCTCTCTCATCTCACCTGTCTCACCTGTGTCTCACCTGTCTCCCCTGTATTTCACCTGTCTGTTCTGTCTCACTTGTCTCACCTGTATCTCACCTGTATCTCACCTGTCTCACCTGTCTCAGCTGTATCTCACCTGTGTCTCAGCTGTATCTCACCTGTATCTCACTGGTCTCACCTGTCTCATCTGTCTCACTTGTATCTCACCTGTCTCACCTGTATCTCATCTCTCACCTGTCTCACCTGTCTCACCATCTCACACCTGTCTCACCTGTCTCACCTGTATCTCACCTGTCTCACCTGTGTCACGTGTCTCTCACGTGTCTCACCTGTATCTCACC
>NW_008688877.1:3172-7231 GCF_000695815.1 Acanthisitta chloris | reverse complement strand
TATTCATAGTAAATAAATTGATAAATATGTTATTAAACTAATTATTATATATTTAATTATTCTATTAAAATAAATCACTGCTGTTCCTGCTGTTACTCATTTTTGTTGGTAAAATAACATTTGCTTTCAGACAACTCAAGGAAAATCTCATTTGTATGTGTTTGAATTATCTCGGATTGAAACAAAGTCTTCACATGGATTTGCAATGTTTCATCTATAAACCTCTGAACAGTTAAATGAAGTCTGAAAACTGTTGTAGCAGAGAAATATTTTTTCTCTTTGAGTACTAACTGTTCTAATTAGTCAACCGTGATATAAAATTACAATACTTAGCACTTTTGATGTGGTTTTGTCCTGTTATCTCACAATGTTACATAAATATTTTTTATGCAATATTATGAATAGCATAGAGAGATTCGGGAATTTACAAAAGACAATTTAAACGCCCAGGAGAAAAGTAGAAATGCAGTGTCTGTGTGTATTTGTGGTGCCTTTGCACTATGCTCTGCCTACTAGATTTTTCTGTTTCCTGAAAAGATGTAAATGAACAGCATGTATCCAGAACACATCTGCACATTTCACAGCCAAATAGCCCTGATTTGATCATATACCTGGGCTTTCTCTTAGTTGTGTGATAAGTCAGGAAATCAGGAAAGAAGTGGAAAACTGTAGCAAAGACTCAAGAGAAAGAAAAAAAAAATAAGCACCTGCTCTTCTGAAAAGAGCAAAAAGAAATACATGTAGCAAAGAGAACACAAACTTCTAAGGTCATGACTGAAAGCACCACCCATGGTAAACTGCAGAGAACTCTATTTACTTCAGAAACATGAAAGGCTGAGTCACTCCTGAGCCAATGACATAGACCTTGGGTAGGGAGATATCCTACCTCATTCCTCACTCATCTGATGCCAGAAATGTGTTACAAGGTCATTCCCTCCAGCTTTTTCAAGCAGGAGATGGAAAAGTTGAACAGAGAGGCCCCTGGGAATGCTGCAGTCTTTTGTGTTCACATGAAAACAACATTAGCTGAGGAAATAAAAGGGCTAGGCAGCATTCATCTAGTTGTTTACCTGTGGAGTCCTGACAGAGAATCAATTCTGTACTAGGACTCTCCAAGAGGATCCAATACTCTATTTCTGTATACAAACCAGCCTCTGCACACAGTCTGTTCTCACATCTGCCTTCCCACCCTTTCCCTGTAAAGCACTTAATAAATGGAAAAGGAACTGTGAAAGGAAAAAACAAACCCTAACAGACACACACCCATTTGCTGTATTTACATATGCTCTGGAACATGGGACCAAACTCCAGGATTCACACTGATTGTTTTTTTGCCTTGGGGGAAGGGTCTCAGGTAGGTGCTTACGGGATTAAAATCAGTTTCTTAACTTGATTAAAATCCAGTGGACTTAGCTTCTAAATCCACTTAGCTTCTGAGTTTACTTACTTCAAATGTAAATAGGACTTTTTTGATATAGAAGCCTGAACTGTCTGAATGAGGCAGCTCTACTTGCTGTCCCACACCTCGAACAGTAGTTACATGCTTGCACTGTGACTAGAACTGCTATGAGTGTGCAATCCCTTTTCAGAGGTACTTTCTGAAGGACTCCTTAAGCAGACTGAGTTGCTTTGGAAAGGAATGCCCTTGCTGATACTTTTATTTAGCCAGCAAAAGCATCTGTGAAGCCAGAAGAAAGTTAAACCCGTGCTTCCCCATCCCCCCTCGCCTCTTTTTAATGTTAGTTTCTTGGATTTCTTCACTCCACATGAACATGAACTGTCTTGTCAGCACAAAAGAAGGTAACTAAGAACTATGTATTGGAATGTGATGGAGGTCTCCTCCATTGGCTGGAAGTGTTTGTGGAATCACAACCTGAGTTAACAAGTCTCAGATTACATTAAGACCTCTATCTCTGGACACATACTAAACCTAATTTTCACTAGTATATAGCCAAGGATCCTTCTATCAGAACTGCTTAGTAGCAAACTTTCCCCCTCACATGAATCCTCATGGAGTGTGATGGCTGAAGACCTGTGGCTGTCACTGAGATTAGAGAACAGGAAGTAACAGGGAAGAAGTTGCTAGAGCAAGGGTAGAGCCAGAGGACAAACTATTGATAAAGCTACAGTCAAGCAACAGAAGTCTGTGGTTAACTCACAGGAAGAAACTCTAAGGATAACTGATGCCATGCAGCTCCCAGACACCTGGGTTTGTATTCAAAGACCCTAACAATAGCTGTAGTCCCCAGCCACATCCCTGCTCTCTTCTCAGAAAGTATTTTGCACTCCCCTGGTGTAAGAACTGTTGCTTCTCTAATTTTTAAAGGGGAACAGCAATAGAATGATAATATTTATGTTTACTTGCCCCCAATTCCTTTTCTCTTGTGTTCAGCTTTCTAGGAGCATGTCCATTTCCAGCAGTATCTTGGAGATTTAGCAAGGAACACCCTATTAATATTGACGAGGCTTTGTACATATATATTTTATCTTTCCGTTAAGGATAGACAAAATAAATTAATTTTGCTCAGTCTTATGCACTTCCAGTCAGTCCTCAGAGGACCAACAAAAGGCTAGTTGGATAGCTCTATTTTTTAAAATAAATGAGCTAAAAGTTGGAGTTAATCATAGATGTTGAAGCCAAGAATAATCATTAGCTCATATTGTCTTCTTTAGACTACAGGGGAACAAACAATGCTGCCCAGAAAAGCACTAGAGATTAAATATCTACCTTTTTCAGTGGGTTGTATCAGTTATTGTTACACAGTAATGAACTATGTCTTATTTCACATCTGAGTTTCACAGAATGACAGAGTAGCTTGGTTTGGAAGGGACCTTAAAGATCATCTAGCTCCAACCCCTGCTGTGGACAGGGACACCTACCACTAGACCAGGTTGCTCAGAGCCTCTTCCAACATAGCATTGAACACTTCCAGGGATGGGGCAGCTACAGCTTCTCTGGGCAACCTGTGCCAGTGCCTCACTACCCTCAGGTCAAGGCTGCACTTAGCTGTTCGTCCCCCCACCTGTATTGATACTAAGGCTCACCCTGACCCAGGTGCTGTTTGTGTGGCATTCCATTCCAGCCATTACTTCTTGTTGCTCCTCTCTAAATTAAAAAGTCCTATTTGGTCTTTGTGAAGGTACTCATTTATTTTAATCAAATCAACCCACATCTTTTTTTAAACTGAGCAAGTGTTTTGTCAAGAAAAAAAGAGGTTTCTTGTTTCCAAGAAATGAGTTTTCTTGGAAAATAAATTAAAAATGAGGTTATGTTTCTAAATACAGCCAATAAGACCTAAGTAAGCACCTACAGTTAGTAAGTCAGTTTAGGTAAATGAGGGACGGAGTGAGTCAGCATAAACTGACCTCAATTTTAAAAGAGAATTTATGTTTAGAGACATTCCTACTAGGATAGGATCAATTGTCTCAGCAATTACCACGCAAATCACAAATTTGAGTGTACTTAACAAATTACTCCTTTTGTGCATTTTTGCTCACATGGGCTGACCAGTCAGGTTCAACATGCAGCAGCATACAGAACATTCTGTTGAGTAACACAACAGCTGTTGTGTAACAGCTAACTCACGAACCTGCTGAAAACATCCAAAGCCAAATCTAACAGCAAAAACCAGACAAAAGAGAGTCCTAGCAGAAACATTGCAACAATCTTGTGCTTACTTGAAACCCCATTTTGAAGAGATATCATGATCAATACTTTTTAGCAGGCATAAGCTTTTTTTTCCAACTGCTGCGACTCATATAAGAAATAACACTTGAGGAAATCCTAAGCATTTTGAAAACTATTCTAAAACCTATTACCTTCTAAGCTGGGCAAGGAAACTCTAACTGAAACCTTTTAGTGGAAAAGGGAACATAATAGTCTTCAGAAAGATGAACCAAGAAAGATAAATGAAGATAAATATCTCAAAAATCCCACCACATTCTATGCAGAGAAGATCAAGATAACTTGATTTCTTTAAATCAGTAATCTCAAAGTATTCTTGAATTTTAGCCAGTATTTTAAGAAGCATATATTAACTCATTAAAGAAGAATGAATA
>NW_008688877.1:782-3084 GCF_000695815.1 Acanthisitta chloris | reverse complement strand
GCAGGAATATCCTGTCTAACGTAGGTTTTGATCTTGTAACACAGTGACAGTACTTGTAACACAGCTTACAGTACTGAATTGAAATTCTGACACTGTCAGACAAAATGGTGGTTTTCAAACAGACAGGTTTGCTGAAATAGAGTTGCCAATTATGGCTGCTTTCTTAATTAAACTGAATCAGATACATGGTTTTAGCTGAAGCTATGTATGACAATGACTGTATGTTTATCCTGTCTCTGTATGTCACTCATTAAATGATTAAAGCCTGAAAGTGCTCATGAATCTTCAGTTTCCACCTATATCATACAGTGTTAGCAAATAACCTATGAAACCATAACCAGCTGTGCAATAAGATGAAGCACTTGGACCTAGAGCTTTCTGTCTTATACAACTATTCAAAAGTAAACAGTGATCAGGATCTTCCACATACTACAGTGACAGCATTACTTCAAGCAATATTTAACAGATCATGATCAGCAGGACAGCAGGCAACCATCGCTTTGTTCATTTTCATTACCCACTTTACAGGCAGAACTCCTACTCCATATGTCAGTTCCAAATGCCAGAGAAGACAAAGTGGTCTCTGATGAGATTGTCACAATTCATACAACTGGAGGCAACTACAGGACTAAGGAATGAAACCTTCCAGCAGTGATGAAGAAATTTTCAGGTGCTCAGTCAGGAATCTGAAAAGGCAAGGTATCTTTATTCCCAAAGACTCCAAGTAATCTTATCACAGGCAGCATAAATCTTCACCTATGCATATCAGAGGCACCCAAAGTAAACAGATTATTTGCTCCAATGAGGTTAGAGGATCAGGTCTTCCTGGAGTTGTAGATTTGGCAATCGGCGACTAATCAAACTCAAGAAAATTCTTGAAAACTCTCTGAAACTACATCAGAATAAGTTGGTATAACACAAAATTCTTAAATTGCAGGTTTTCAGGCATACTACGAGTATTATTTCTGAATAAGAAACCATTGATGCTTAGATTACCTGCTCCTGTTAAAAGATAATGACAGAATGGATCAAGAAACCCATGGTATTCCAGGAAAAAAATACTATTATTTCAGATCCAAGGATGAGAGCTAACCTCTCTGGGCAAAAGAGATAAAATACATAAATTATCTGCCTTTATCTTGGCCTCATTCTTTCCTTCAGGTAGGTGGAATTTAGAGATGGCATGAGCAATACAGTGACTAAGTGTTACCACCTCATTTTCTATAACAGGTCTGGTGCTCAGTGGCTTTTTAGGGTACCTTAATCAACTAAAAATTCAGAAAATAAAAGAATACATTAAAACACCCCTTGAGTTTCCTAGTGGATTAGTGAATAGAACTGGCTCAGTGGAACATCTGATGGATGTCAGAGTCGATGAGAGCTGATGGAAATCTGCAGCCAGAAAGGAAGCCACCTTAGCTTAGAATAGAATAAAACAGCATAGCATAGCATAGCACAGCTCCCGTTGGAAGGGATCTACAATAATCATTTGGTCCAGTTGCCTGACCACTCCAAGGCTGATCAAAAGTCAAAGCCCTCTATTGAAGGCACCACCCCAAAACCTCTTAGACAGGCTTGGGGCATTGACCACCTCTTTAAGGAGTCTGTTCCAGTGTTTGATCAACCTCCTGGTGATGAAATGCTTCATAATGCTAGGTTTAAATGTCCTCTGACACAGCTTTGAGCCATTCTCTTGGGTCTCAGGGAGAAGGGATTGGCACCTCCCTCTCTACTTCCACTCCTTAGGCAGCTGTAGAGAGCAGTGAGGTCACACCTCAAACTCCTTTTCTCCAAACCAGACAGAGTCCTCAGCCACTCCTCACAGGACATTCCTTCCAGCCCTTTCACCAGCTTTGCTCCCCATGCATTCAAGTAAAAGTGAGGGGACCAAAACTGAACACAGTCCTTGAGGTGTGGCCTCACCAATGCCCAGTACAGAGGGATGATCACTTCCCTAGTGCTGCTGGCCACACTATTCTTGATACAAGCCAAGATGCCATTGGCCTTCTTTACCAGCTGTGCACACTGCTGGCTCATATTGATCCAACTGTCCACCAGCACTCTCAAGTCCCTTTCTGAAAACTCTCCAGCCACTCCTCCCCCAGCCTGTACCCATGTCCAATGCTCCTCTGCACCTGGTGTTGAATCTGGCATTTGTTCTTGTTAGATGCCATAGAATCATAGAATTTTAAGGGTAGGAATGGACCTGAGAGATCATCTAGTCCCAGCCACCCCTGCCCTGGGCAGGGACACCTCCCCACCAGAGCAGGTTGCTCAAGGCCTCATCCACACTGGCTTTGAA
>NW_008688877.1:0-409 GCF_000695815.1 Acanthisitta chloris | reverse complement strand
CGCATGAGAGCAGAGGAGAGAGTGAGAATCACCTCTTCTGACCTGCTAACCACACTCCTTTTGATGCAATGCAGGATTTGATTGGCTTTTTGGGCTGTGAGTGTACACTGCAGCTCACTGTTTCTCATCCACTATCACTCCTAAGTCTCTTTCCTCACTGCTGGTCTCAGTTATTTACCCACCCAACCTGTAGCTGTGCCTGGGATTTTCATGGCCCAGATGGAGGACCTTGCACTTCATTTTGTTGAACGTCACGAGGTTTGCACTGACCCACCTCTCAAGGTCCCTCTGGATGGCACATCCCTGCCTCTGGATGCCACATCCCTTCCCCAATTGGCCCTGCTGCCCACACTCCTTTGGATGCAGCCCAGGACCTGTTTGCCTTTCTGGGCTGCGAGCGCACACTGCA
>NW_008688876.1:0-1232 GCF_000695815.1 Acanthisitta chloris | reverse complement strand
CCATGGCCACACTTCCAAGGCTGATCTGAGTGGTACTTTCTGCTTATTATCTGGTTGGCTCAGTAACTTCTCATGTTCAGTTCCATAGATATTCTAACAGTGTATCACAGTCTAATAGCTGATATTAAGGACTTCTACTCCTTTTCTGATTTTACTCAAGTTCCAAGGGGCAATGCAGGGCCTGTATGAGCCATTTCTTTTGCTGATCACAGAGTCAGTTAGGTTGGAAGGGACCACAGTGTCTCATCTGATTCAACCTCCCTATTCCAGCAGGGCCAGCCCAGAGCACATGGCTCAGGATTGTGTCCAGACAGTTCTTGAACACCTCCAGCAAGGGAGAATATGAACTCTAAGGGAACCTAAAAGCTTGCATGGATTTAATTTGAAGATGCTAGAAGGTGCAGAGAAGTACCTGGTACACTGCAGCTGTGGAGCTCCTTTGTGCCCTCAAATGGTGTTCCATTGGAGTGGTAAGAGCACTAATACACCAAGTGACTGTTCTCTGGACCCTCAGGATGCTTCCTCTTGGAAACTTGTGCTTCTGCTTGGCCCTTGCTTCAAAGGCAGCTCTGCATTACAAGCCTCCATTTAATAACCAGACTGCCATGTACCACTGAGCTCACCTGGATTTTATCTTGACCATTTGCATTTTCCTAGGTCACTAGAGATGGTATCTGCAGTTCTTCAAAACATCTCTAACAAAGGGAAAGTTAAGACAAGAGTCATCAGGATTGGAGACACTTCTAAGATCATCCAATCCAACCATTAACTGTCACTGCTGGAACCCCCAAACCCTAACCCAGATCCTCCAGTGCCACATCAGACACATCTGAAACACCTCCAGGGATGGTGACTGCACCACCTCCTGGGCAATATTCCAGTGCCTGAACATCCTAGCAGGGAAAACATTTCTCCTCTGCCCTGGCTCAGCTCAAGGCCATTCCCTTTAGTCCTCTCCCTGCAGCCATGGTAGAAGTATTGGGCTCATAACTGTATTGGGTGTGCATGGGGAGGTTTTAGTAGCAGGGGATGAGGGTACAGCAGTGGCTGCTATGAGAAGCTGCTGGAAGCTTCCACCATGTCCCATAAAGTCAATACCAGTGGCTCCAGGATGGACCCACCACTGGCCAAGGCT
The DNA here is from genome assembly GCF_000695815.1 of Acanthisitta chloris. Classification (NCBI taxonomy): domain Eukaryota; kingdom Metazoa; phylum Chordata; class Aves; order Passeriformes; family Acanthisittidae; genus Acanthisitta; species Acanthisitta chloris. The sequence continues at coordinate 97 of NW_008688876.1, read as the reverse complement.
GAGCCCATGCTGGAGCAGGCTGAGCTTGAGGGATTGTACCCCAGGGAAGGGACCCACACTGAAGCAGTTCGTGAAGAACTGCGGCCTGTGGGAAGGA